>NW_020654748.1:18865965-18941633 GCF_003589595.1 Hyposmocoma kahamanoa
TCTGTTTTCGGAATTTTATATGATAAAGTAAATCGTGTAACAAATTACACATTCTTTAAATAATATCCTTAGGTGTATTGTATATTTTTTGAAAGACCGTTATTTAACAGTAAATACCCAAACCATTTGATCTAACAAAACAGTTTCTCCCTCTTCTCCTCCGGAGACTCGCCTTAAAAGATAATTTGAAGGAGGCAACAGATTAGATATCTATGGCTTTAAATTTATATGCTACGTACATTGAAGGACAGTGAATGTGTGTGAAGAATAGTGAGTACGGGACGTAATGAAAGCTGCAGGTCGAAAACGGTTTACAACCCTTGAAAAACGTGTAAAGTATATATAAGCCTAAGCTCTACTAAGCACTTTCCGTGCCCAGTAGATGATAATGTTGATAACTCACTACCGACGCTAAGGTAGATTTGCCTGCGATTTTACAGGAAAATGGAAGTTATTTCATCAGTCCCTAGGTACTAGATTTACGTCAAATTTCAGCTTCTAAGTTTAGTAACAATCTAAAAAAAAGGTCAACGTCTGTAAAGTTGCTGAGTGAAGAGTTTATTTTCAAAGTGCTCGATAAAATAAAGGCGTTTCAAAGCTGGTTGGGGACTCATCTTCGAAGAATATTAAATTTTCTACAACGTGCAGGTCCACAAGGTTTGCCTTCATAAATAAAGCATTTAATAAAGCAATATACGATTCGACAATGACTCTTTGGAGCATGTTAAGAAACAAACCCAGTACTTATATTTAAATACTAGCTGATTTTTTAAGTGGTAATTGCACCGAGCAAAATGAATGATATAGTACAATTTTTTGTTATATGCAATCCAAAGTAATATTGTAAATGCGAAAGTAACACTGCAACGTTTTTACGCCTAAACCGCTGAACCAAATTTGATGAAGACCTAGGAGAAGGACATAAGCTGTTTTTTGTCACAATTTTTTTTTATAACGTCAAGTGACGGGGCGAACAAGTCGTGCGCTTGATAACAATTACAGTGCCACTTACAGCTTTAAATTGCAAAGATCTGTGGGGCACTGCCACTACGCCCGTCACCCTGAGACGTAAGTTGACAAGTCCCATGTGCCTGTAATTTCACCAGCACCTTACCCTTCAAAACGGGAACACAGTAATGCTGACATTACTGCTTAGCGGCAGAAATAGGTAAGGTGGCAGTACTACCCTGGAGGAACTCTGTCACAAGAAGCTCAACTACTACTTTATGAACCTACAATAATATAATATTAATAAACTTCAAAGGGCTGAAATAGACTATGAAAGTTTTTATGGAAAACCAATAATAGTCTGGAAATTAGTATAGTTACAGTTACAGGACAACTCCAAGTACTTTTTCTACGCAGACAAAATCGCGGGTACCAGCTAGTACAACATAAACCAAGTTCATTGGGCCTAAGAACAAAAAACATGGCGAAACATCGGGCTTATTATGATTACTTAGCAATTTTCTTTTTTATAAAATCAAGTGATAGGACGAACAAGTGCGCCTGGTGGTAAGCGACACGCCTATCCATAACAGTTGTAGTGCCATTTTGAGCTTTAAATCGCAAAAGTCTTTGATGCACGGCCACTGCGTCCGTCACCTTGAGACATAAGTTGAAAGTCCCATGTGCCTGCAATTTCACCAGCACCTACCCTTCTAACCGGAACGCAGTAATTGAGCATTACTGCTTGGCGGCAGGAATAGGTAATGGGACAGTATTTCTTTGGACAAACTCTTTCACAAGGAGCTCCACTGCTGCTAAAATCTCTTCTATATAGCCCGTGTACACATTGTATACACTAATGTAAACATCACGCTCTTATGACCAAACTTCCCGTTTTCATCATTCCCTAACGACTAACTAATTGGCAGAATGTATCAACTCATTAACCACAGACAAAAAAGAAATACTTTAATTATATTGTTTCCTGTCTATATTGGGGTTCCGCCCTAAGGCAGGTGGGTCTCGTTACGTCTCTATCAAGCGTCCACACAGATAGAATAAGATTAATTGTTGGCAGGGGGAGACAAAGGTGTTTTTTTTTAAACTACGTATCGTTAAATCCACCTTTCCATTATAGCTGTGTTAAACACAAATAAAAGCCTAATAGTGATAGGGTAGTTCCGGTTCAATCTATTTCGTGTTTTATGTTTACTGATTAGTTTCAAAATACGGTTTTTAATTTTTAATCTACCAATATACGGTGTTAAATAAGTTTGGGGGCGCACTGAATAAAATAAACTTTAAGCAAGTGAGTTAATCAAGGTTCTTGATAGAGTCAATCACAGCTGCAAATTTTTGTAATGCGATGAGACAGCAACAAGTTACACTATCACCTTAAACAACCTCTTGTTTATGTGAATTACTTTTTTTCAGTGCGACTGTCAATATTATTGTAGTACGCCATTTTACGATATCAAGCGACGAGCCGAATTAGTTGTGTGCCTTACAGTACAACTCGGAGCTTTAAATCGCTAAGATCTAAAGGACACTGACACTGTACCCTGAGACATAACTTAACAAATAACATGTGTAATTTCACCACACAAATTTCACACGTCTAAGAGACAATTTTGTTAAAAAATATATATTATAATTATTAATACAAAGATCGAACACTTAGAAAAAATTCCTTCGATCCGGCTGGGTTCGAACCAACGTCGTCTAGCAAACCGGGCCAGATGCTATACCAACTAAGCCACGAAACGAACCAACGGACCTTACGAATCCTTCTATATGCTTATTGCAGACCTTTCTTTTTGGATTTTTAACGACGTTTTTGCCGTAGCACTATCTGTGAGAAATCTATTTCTTCACTCGGCCAGGTACCTTTACAGGTACCAGCAGTTGATTAGAGATGTCGCTTTAACAATTGTAATTACATTTATTGAATGTTAAAATGTTTCACCATCGCGATATTCAATTTTGAAATTACTCCACTAGTTTGTTATAATTATTAATACAAAGATCGTACACTTTTTTTTTCGATCCGATTCTGGATTTGAACCAATGAATAATCCGAAAAAATCTTGAAAGACACCTTGTGTCTCTAGAACGCGTAGGGTAGAGATTATATTAGGTTATAACTACCACCTCTAAAGTGAATCACCGAAACTATACAGATATAATTTGAATGTTCTTGCCCTGGTATTTCTTTACTTTGCTTGATGTTAAGTACCCGTAATTATTTTCAGCGTTTCGGAATGGCATAAGACTACGTACTTTGTGTGTTCTTTGTTTATTATATTTAATTTTTTTTTAAATCAGCTCAAGAAATGCTTATGTGTAACGTGCGGTTCTTAAATAATACCCTATTATTATAGCATGCATGCTCCAGTCATAAACTTTACGACCAGTGAAACAAGCTCTGTTATTGTATATCAGAATACACCTTCCCCTACCGCAGCTACCTGTCATCGAGCCATGGCCCCCATATTACCTATCACTTACATTCATCGAAAATATTACATTAAAGAAAAGATTTTTATCAATATTTCACTTTGACAGGTATTTCATTCTTTTCTATTTATTTCATTCCACACGATCAACGGTTTCCCCTTTTCGTGTACAAAATTGCGTATAGGGAGGCATATACTGAACCCCTCGATACGGTCCGGTGACGGTCTACAGGAAAAATAACGCAAAGTCGCATGGAGCGTGCGCTGTTACTTATTGATTCTTAGTTTTTGATGCTTGTGATCAGCATACAGCTTTTAAAAAAGTAACGTAGGCTTGAGTTTTTCTCTAAGTAGGAAGACCCATGGAAGACCTGGAATGACTGACTAAAGCATGACATGGAATCAACGTAACGAAAACGACTGGGTAGAATTAACTAAAGATTAGAATAAATTTAGGCAAGCAGTTGAAGAAATATATAAAATTCCGGAAACCGACACGGAATCAGAAGGGGAAAGAAATGATTCAACGCGAGCTCTAGAGACGAGAACACATTCTCACCCAGCAGGATCCACTACGGCAACACGAAGCTCAACACCATTATCGCTCATTCCTAACAAGACTACCTAACCACCTACCCAAATAACTAGTTAGTTAATTAGTTAGGGGTAGTTACCCCTACTACCTACTTTTTCTTTTCTTTCCTTAAATGTATGATTAATTCTTAAATAACTTTAATATAATAATATATATTAATATTATAAAAATAAATATATTAATATATTTAAGAAAAGATAAATTTCTTTTCTTAAATAACCTAAGAACTCGATATATATGATTATTATCCCCGGCGTGTCACTCCCTTAAACTGTGCCCCCTGGTATGTCCGGCTTGCCCGGATAAGATTTACTCTGGCTGGGTGTGGTGCCAATGAGCAATTAGTAATGAGCAATGTATGTAGGCTGGAGTTTCTTCGTTTGCCGTGGATGTCATTGACGAACGTCGCTATTTCAAGTCGTCTCTCGCCCCCATTTCGTATGAACCCACGTGACCTTGATAAATTTTTTATAGCATAAATATTAAGTGACATATTTATTAAGCTACGTTGTTATAGGGCATGGTTTATAATAAACTTGTGAGTACTACCGTATTTGCGAGGTACGTTACAGGAAACGATATTATCTTAAACTTACTTTTGCTAGATTATTTTATGAGTCGATGGCTAAATGTAGGATTCGGCTTTGGTATCGTTTGAAATTCCTTGGTTTGTTGTGTTGCAGACCGCGTAGGTTGTTGCTGTAAACATGATCTTCCTCAGTTTCCTTAAATACATCAATATGTGAAGTCAGTAGCATCCAAAAGCTGAACATATCAAGTTAGCTATTACTCTGAGTGACAAAATAAAAAAAAAAACACAGAAATCCGGATTCGCACTAAACTGAATTGATATGGGGCATATAATTGCGCAAAGAAAATGGCGATGGGTGGGTCACATAAGCCACAGAATCGATAACCAAGAACAGGTACCAGAAGCGTCAGCCGCCCGAAAGCTGGATGGACGATATAATCGAAGAAGATTAAAGAAAATTTAGATAGATTAAAAAAAATGAAAATACCAGAAATACCAAAAAACTAATTTATTCGTGCATTGTTCAAGTAAATTTAACATTTAGGCGCCCATGAAAGAACGAACATAATTTTAAATGATGAGGAAAAACCATTAAAAATATTAATAAAACTATGTCATACTATTCCCATTGAAATTACGAAGTTTTATACACGGGAACGTACTTTAGTTATTTTGATGGTAGTTGGCAGATGACGTGTTTACGAGCTAGATTTACAGCCTCTTTGTCACTGTCAGATCGGCTGCTTGGGTACGATTTTGGTGTAATTTTAGATAAGTGGAAAGGTTTTTGACTAAAACTGTTTTCCATTTAGAATTGCCTAAATAACTTCTACTGTATAAACCCTCATAAGTCCTATTTCTAAAGCTCTAGCTGATGGTCTAACGCCTGAAAGTAGGGTAAGTGCTACAGAAATGAGAGCTTTGTGCACTATGTGTGATGTTACTCTTTAAGACAGAATGCAGAACATGTAGTTGCGTTGTAGTGTAGTTACTACTAGGATAGAAAATGGAATGCTTCGATGGTTTGAACATGTAGAAAGTGTGGATGTTTCTAGATTCAATGCAGAAATGTATAGAGGGAATGTGGATGGTAAATTGAGGTGAGATAAACGTCAACATAAAGCTCGATCAGATAGAAGATCCAGGTTAAATGTATCAAGAATAAACGGGCATGTATGAAGAGACTGATGCAAATGGACAATCGAAATAAGTTTGTAAACTTGACTGCACTAACCTAATGTGGTTTAGGAACTTTAATACGTCGAAGAACTTATTTCGGTTATACTTTGCAATAATGTCGAATCTTCAAAATATGTACGTATAATAATGTCACCAAAACCTCTACTGCAAAAATACCCTATTGCCATTATCAATAGAGATGTTGATGAATATGTTTTGAGTTCTCTAGTAATTAAAAAATAATCGATACAAATGTCGAGTGTATCCAAAACATTATATAAAACGATAAATATTTTTTACACTAAGATGATGCCGCTTCTTTCACATTATTCTCCTCTAATATTTTCTATAACGGACTAAAATCGGATCTTTGATCTCAAAAGTTACCTGTCAACTGTTAAGGATTTACCTTATACAGTACACCGACCACATCTTAGCTTTACACAATATCGGTCAGTCGTCTCTATTTACTTGAGACCAACAAAAGCACGTAAGGTATTCAGTATCGAATTTCTCGTATCGGTATTCCGTTTCGGTGCAGCTATTTCCGGTATTCAGAAGGGTTTGATTTGTCAAGTGTGAATCGATTGGGATGAAAATGTATTACGTTTCACTTCAAAGGTTTATAACGGTCGATACAGATTAGACTGTACAGTGTATCTAGTTGAGGTAAATATCATGAATATAAACCTTGTAAAAGAACCTAGATGACCTAGATGACTCGTAGAAATTTCATTAACTCTACGTTATTTGTAATGATTAAGGCAAAGAATTTTCTACATAGTGTATAAAATTACTGACTTAGTGGCCCAATAGTTACCATGCTGGGCTGCCTGGCAGAGGTCCCAGGTTTTTGTTCCCGGGCCGGTAGAAATATTGTATGGCCTACATTTATTTCTGTCGTGAGTTCGGGTGTAATTTGTGGTTGTCTATGTGTGTGTCCATGGCACCTGCGGCACAGTGCGCTTCGAAGTGCGGGCTTATGTGTGTGTGTTATTTTTTAAATTTATTTATTAAAATAAATTTATACTTTTATATATATTCTATATTTAAATTATATATTGGAAACCTATTTGCTATTCTGTAATTCAGTTGTAAGAGCAGGCGTGACGAGTCCATTGAAATCGTAGGAATTTTACTTTGTATTGTTCGATATTTCTATCAATAATAATAAAATGATTATTAATACAAAGATCGAACACACACAACTTTTTATTTTGCTTTTTGCTTTTTTTGTATACTGGTGTTACTTCACAAAAAATCTTAATAATACAATAAAAGGTACTTGAGTATTTTTCCAAAAAAATGTAAGATATCCTGGTAGAAAAACATCATGTTATTCAATAATGGTAACTATTTTTTCCGATCTAAATCGCGTATATTAGAGTGATTACATATTGCATCTATGCAATCGCAAAACGCAATGGTGCGTTTGTATTGTTACAGTCGCGCGCTTGCATCGCTACCTAAAAGCGCGAGCGTGTGTAAAGGTGGACGATTAGCGACTGCATCGCCGTGTGTAACCGCTCTTAGGCTGCCTTTCCACCAAAGACGTACGACGTAACGAGGCGGTGTGCGAGGAAAAAATCCACCAATAGGATTACTTCATTTTCCTAGCCTCGCTTAGCACAGCTCTAGTGGAAAAGGATTAGCGGAGCTAAGTATTTGTACATACAGAATAACGAGAAATGTTTGCGAGAGATGTGCGCGAGGAATGTGTGTGAGGGATGTGGGTGTGTACGCAAAACTAAAGCTACTGAAAGTATGACACTAACTGACACTGACATATCGCCACGGCTAACCCCAGCACACCGTACCCCGCCCGCGCATAGCTGAAAAGTGTTCGTAACGCATCCTTTGCAGCTTTGGTAGAAAGATAACTTTACTATCAGCGGCTAAGAGTCAGTATGAGTAAAGAATCAGAAATATTGGTTTGTTTGAAAAAACAAATGCGTAACAACCGCGATAACCTAAGAATTCGACATGTAAATGATAATTTTTGGCCTTTTAAAGTTATAGAATTGATGAAGTATGTTGTACAACTATTTGGAACAATTATTAGTATTTTATGCGACTGTTGCATACGAGTACCGTGTTAGGCCACGTGGTTTTGCCGAGTAATGATTGCATACAATATCGTTTCTACGAGTAAATTAAAATAATGAAACCCAACTAATAGTTAATGTTTATTTTGTTACCAAGCCACGACATCAAACTCATACGAAAATCAAACAAAACGCTACCTAACAAAAAGCCAAAGAGATAAAATAGAAGTGGCCAAGTACTTCAAGTTTTAACCAACCTATTTTTTTTTGTAGCCCAGTTGCAAGACCTTTAAACCAATTTAACCAATCAGGAGACAGTAGAGCGATTGAGCAGCGTCATATTTTTTATGTTTTTTGAAACTTGTTACAGTTCTATAATACAGAACTGTACATAACTCATTTTGTTCTGTAAACAGAACTTAAATGATATTTTTGAGTCAGTAGCCAATACCATAGACAATAGAATTTAGATTTCGAACTGAAACGAACGCCTTTGTGATATGATTTATGAAATAATAATAGAAAAAATATATTTTATAATCCGTAGTCCAACCATAAACGTGCGGACTAACGAGGTTTAATAAAATCAGCAAAGAATATATTTGTGACAGCCTCGGTGTACATACGCGACATCGATGACAAACTCCAAGAGATTAGCCGGAGGTGGTATGGACACATAAAAAAAGAGATGAAAGATCTAAGGAGCTGCCATGTTTCTGAAAAGGACACGTCCAAAAGCAAAGTGGAAGGAAAATATATAGAAAGCAGACCGCACCACCAGATGTGAATAAAAATACTGAGGAGAGAGACATTTAGTTAAATAAGTACAGGAAATAAATTTTCCACTGCCTTATCTAAAAACAAATAGTGGAGTTTTTTGCGCTTGTCGTAATAGGCAGCTTTGTTATCGTATTGTTTTTTAACCGACTTCAAGAGAAAGGAGCAGTTCTCAATTCGACTTTTGTTTTGTATGTATGTTACGCGATAACACTGTTGTGAACCGATTTTGACGATTCTTTTTTGTTGGAAAGAGGGTACCTCAGAAATTGTCCTACTTGTGGAAAACTAGAGAATGAATCCGGTTTCGCGCACTTTCCAGTAACCGATTTTAATAAAATTTGTCAAATAGTCGTAATTCCACGTACTTTAGAGGTTGGTATTTTTTATAAAAAAAGTTACAATTACGTTTAGATAAGATATACAAAGCTACAATGTCATCTAATATCAAACTACAATATTACGTTTGTCTAGCAAATGCCTTAAAATAGAAACTTAAGATACACTATTATACAGATTCAGGTGACAATCCTCGGTAGTGACCCATTTGGCTCTCCTGTAAAGCTAACATGACAGGGCGCAATGTGCGCGAGAGCAACTGAGGAAGAACGCTGCTAAGGACAACATACGATGATGAAACCCATCTCTAAGGTCAGCGTATGCACTCTATTTACCTGCCCATCCGTCCCTCTCTGGACATTCCTTTGTATACAGTCATTGACTTACAAATAAATGAACGACGGGTCTAATACAAAAACCACGAAAAAAATGTCCCAAATCAACCTATTCGAAATTTAAATTGTAATGTCATCGCAGTATCGCGCTGTCAGTCGAACAAATAAAGACTAAAGCGGAGTGTGGCGCCCTGTATACGATTTTAGCGCCTTACAAGTGCGGACACTTTTTAGCGCGGACCCGACGTCCATATAATTGTAAGTCAATGTATACAGTCCACTTCTCTTCTTAAAATAACGAAAAACAAACCACCTATGAACCCGCTCGAATGCGGCACGTGTACGGTCATACAGCTTGACTGCCGCTAGCACACCTATGAATTTTTGAGTCATAGATTATTTGAGTTTGAATTTAAGTCATAGATATTATCTATGGTTTAACCTATACACTTTATCATAGAATTGTTATTGTAAAACGCTTATAACATACTTAAAATGGCCACACACTAAGCTAAATAGTTTTGATATTTCAAACATAATCCCACTGTCACAGGGATCATTGTACCTCTAGGTGTACAAACGATATTAGTAGTTTCTCGGATTCTAATTGGACTTAGTGCACAAGCGCCATCTGAAGTGGGTCCGAGTTTTCTAGATTTGTATGGTCTCGGATTCGGAACGCATAAATAATGCTCACATTATTGCTTGGCGACAGAAATAGGTAAGGTGGCAGCACTTCCATAGACGTACTCTTTCACAAGGAGCTCTAGTATTAAAAAAAAAAGCATAAAAATAATTACCATTTAGAAAAACCAGTATTACTACTTTGTATGAATGAAAATGAGTATATAACTGTGCTAATACAGATAGCTTACTTGGAACTCTCAGTTCATTAAAACGTTATTAAATATTTATTAGGACTTTCCATTGAGAGTTCTAGCACTCAGGTTCTGTAAACGAACAACGGTACAAAGACCGATTGTTCCTTGCTGAAGCCTTCCCGGTCCTGGCAGAGTCGCAATTCGATGTACAGTCAATAACACAACCAGTCACACAATTTTAATGTAATATCGCCTCCAGTACAACGCAACAAGATCCGTCAATGTGTAGCTTGATGTGCTGCCGTCTGTACAGTTGATACGCTAAAATATCTAACCTCTTATCCGATCTGTTGGTTCTGAGTCTTCCTGTGCATTTGTAGCTGAAAATATTCTCTATTTAATATACATTATGAATTTTAGGCTGCCTGGTTATATATTAAGTTTGTTTAATACTTCTTTACACTTGTCTACGGGCGTCAATGTGTTATGATGAAAATTTATTGACTAGCTTTGTTAGTAACAGTAGAACTGCCTGTGAAGAAGTTTATCCAGGGAAGTACTGCCACCATATAATAATGTTAGCATTACTGCATTACGGCTTTAAATGGTTTTAAAGTTTGGGCGCGCACTGAATAAAATAAATCATAATCAAGTATCTTGTTAGAGTCAATCACAGTGTGATTAAATTCATTACTTAAATTTGTTTTGTTAGGAAGGGTAAGGGTGTTGGTAAAATTACAGGCACATGGGACTTGTCAACTTTATGTATTAGGATGACGAGCGCAGTAGCAGTTAGGTGTATGCGATATAAAGCTTTGAGTGGCACTACAACTGTTATGGATGGGCATATCTCTTACCACCTGCCACACGACTTGTTTGTGCCGTCACTTGATACCGTAAAAACAATATTACACCTAAATTGTTGGACAGAATTTTTTTTTCATAATCTGTCTTTTTTCTACGTAACCACAGTTTTTTGTTAATATTACGGACATAAGATTGCATCTTAGTATAAAACATCATACTCTGATACAAAATAAATAAGTATTAATAAATTAATAAAAGTATAAATAAATAAGTATATATTTATTTTAAGGAGCTTCGTAGGCATATATTTATGTATCAAGGTGATTTTTTATTTTATTTTTTATTTTTACAGTAAGGTACACCAACAGCAAAACATACATAACAATTCATATCACAACGCATAACAAACAATGGAAACAATATAAATATGTTTGCCAATTATAATTATATAGGTGATGAGTAGTAAACTCAGAATACATACTGAAATTCTAGAAAGAAGATTTTATAATTTATTATAAATGTCATACGGATGTACCTATAGTCCAATGTCGTTTGTTTTCATATTGTTTCTCTCTTTTATATATTTTTTTTATTTTTGCCAAGTGACAAGTGGTAAGCGACACGCCTGTCCATAACAGTTCCTGTGCCACTCAGAGCTTTAAATCGCGAAGGTCTAAGTATGAGTCTGACTGCGCCCGCCACCCTGAGACACAAGTTGATAAGTCTCATATGTCTGTAATTACACCAGCACACTTGCCCTTCCGAAGCGGATCGCTGTAGCTCATATTACTGCTTGAAGAATATTCTAAGACTTGTAGAATAAGTAAGGTAGCAGTACTTCCCTGGATGAACTCTTTCACAAGGAGCTATACTGCTACTCTCTCCTATAAGATTGACAGAAAATAAAGCGTCTAAATTACCCACGGTTCTCTCAGGATGACCTTGAATGGCAGCGTTCCTGATTTACCATTTTCGCTTATCCTTTATTCTTATTTTGATAACATCCTCTAGTTGCCAATTACACATTACAATCTTGCCCATAGTTTTAGATAACAATAAGTTAAAACACAAATAAACTTTATCTATTATTATAATTAACACTAATGAATAATGTTTTGTAAACGCCGCATACTACATTATCCCTTATTAAGTGAGTGTGAACGTAAATCTGTAACAATCTGTTAACTCAGATAAAATATCACGGTATCTAATTTTGTACAGTAACCAATAATAACCATAACGTCATGTTAACAGCAAAATAAAATAGCAAAACATTACAATGGATGTGTTTTGAACGATAATAATAAAATTAGTGTTGGTAAAAACAATACAAATACATTTTAATTTGTATATAAATGAACAAGAATATCGAAACAATGAATTAACATCAAGCGGTGTAAATAATACCACAGGCGCGTGTAAAAAGTGACAATTGTGATTTGACGAGCGCTTTTATTTGCTCTGAATAAGCTAAAACTAAGTTCAAATATAATTGTTAATTTGTAACCAGTTTGGGAATAATATACAGGAAAATAAAAGTCGATCGATTTTGTTTGGCCCTATATTAACCCCTACATAAAAGAGCGAGGTGAGTCGGAAGTTATGCCATGTTGAGCGAGCGGAGCTCGGAAATTTGTAAGCTTCTACAGGATTATCGCTTAATAAGCATGCTGGTGCATAAAGTTGTGATATCATACGAAACACAAACAGGTGTATTTATTTTACTTCGCATACGGGATAAAGACTCTTGTAACGCATAGGTTTATTATTAGGAGCGATGCCACACAGACTTTGATTTCAACGCACCGAGCGCCACACGAGCAATGCGATGTCGCAACATAACGCTGCTTATTTACGCAGCGCGACAATCCTCCCCGCTTCGTCTCCGGGCCCCTTGTCCGAAGCGCACGCATTTCATCGCTGCGTACCGTTTCAACGCACCATGTGGTATATAAATCTAGTACAACGCTGCGTCACCGCTCAGGGGCGCCACAAAACGCAACGCATCGTGTGGCATCACTCTAACTCGTATTACATTATTCATAACTTATTTATTTGTGGAAAAATAACTTGTGTACAAGTTGGTAGCAACGTAATAAGTACAGTTTTAATGAGCTCGGCCAAATGTTAGGGACACGAACATATTGAAGGTCTTATCACTAACTAGCAATAAATATAATAACACAACTAAAGTAGGTATAACTTGTTTCTTTTAAATTAGCCAGGCAAACCTGCTGTTGCAGATAATTCCATAATTAAAACGCGGCGATTATAATTTTTGGTCAAGACGAATAATAGTAAAATGTACTAAATCTCCAAATAATAATAATTGAATAACATTGAACTGGGCTGTAAAATCCTAATATCGTTGCCTTCAAACGGAAAAATGTTGGTGACAGTTCTGTTCACTTAATGTGTAATGTATGTATTTGATTTACTGATTATAAAGATAATTGTTCTCTAATTATTACAGAAATGATTTACGAATCAGATTTAATAACTAGCCAAGATTATATTGCATCATTAATGCTCGATGATTTCTTGGCTTACAAATGTCGCGTCAGTTTGACAGTTCAAACTAGAAAAGGTCGCGGACAGGTAGGTGTTGTTGTCGTAATCAAAATTATCGTACTTGGTCCTATGACACGTTGATCGTTGGAAGAGTTACATTGGACTTTACTTGGGGACTCTTCAACATGTACATATGTTTTAAAATTTAGACTTTAAGGGCGCCTTCAAAATAGATGCTTATAGACGCGCTACAGTGGCGCAACTGTGCGATGCAGCTGCTCTATAGTCACGCCACACGCACACTACTTTTGCAGAATAGATATTGTATGAAAATTAGTAGTGGTGCGGCTAGAGCATGACAGCAGCTTCTATAAGCTATAACCAAGTTTTAGACTAATTTAAGCGTCGTTTCTCTATTGTACATGAATTTATACTTGGCCACTAGCGTCAACAATAACAGTGAGGAGTCAGCAGTCCCGAGGGCCTCATTCATTGATATTAGCCTTCGAAACTGCGAGCGGCATATCGCTCACAATTAGAATTTTGGTATTTGCGGACGCTTTTGTTTATCTACCTATTGTTATTGCTTATACTGTATTTTGATACTTATTTGCATTTAAGTTTTCAACATTTAATGACAAAGTTATTTTATGAATCGGTTTAATCTTAATAAGTAGATTCTAATAGTGTAGAAAATGTTACCTAGCATTTTTATTTTAACATTTTTTTATAACAGTTGACATTCAACAGGAAAGATAGTTTCGCCAGTTTATGGTCCAGTATTTCCTGTGATGAAAAATCCCAAATAGACTTAAAATTGCATTCCTAATTAATATGTTTTCATTTATTCTAATTTCCATTATTATTTAAAAGTAAATTCAACTTAATAAAAATTCATATTGTTAAAACAAAATACAATAATTTGTGAAACTTTTTTAGCGTAAATTGATATGTTCTTTGGAAAACTGAAAATAAGGTTTTTAATTAGTAACTTTTGTAACTATAGTGAAAAATCGGGTATTTTACATTAATATTAGACAAATTGATGACTTTACCATCTCAGAACGCGAACTCGAAACATTTATATTGTACTTAAAATTTTTCATTTAATCATATTTCCATTGTTTAGTTTTTATTAAAATAAAATGTAGAATACTAATAAATTATACAGGTTTAACAGAAATAATACATCATAACAGTATAATTATAGAAAATTTCCAAGCTCTTAGTTCAATGTCATTCACAATTAAACCTCCGACATTAATGGAAGTAATGTTGATCTACTTATTATAGCTTTTCCACTGTGTATATTTATATGGTAACCAGGAATAGCAGAAATCGATTGAGGGGTGAGTTACTGACGTTTGAATTTGAGTTTTGAACGAAAAAGTTTTAAGACGAAGTAGAGATAATTTTATTAGCTCAATCGCAAATAGGTAGGTAAAAGAACCCCTCGAATAAGTACGTAACTTTAAGTTAGACTAACAATGATTAATTTTGTTGAAAAAAAAAACATTTGTTTGTTTTTCTGCCAACAATATCCAAAAAAAGAACACAGGCAAAGGTTATAAACAAGATTAATGCACGGAACGGCCGCTTAAATGTTTAAATAGATAATTACGCTAACTCAGTAATATTTTTATCGACATAGTATTTTTTATACATATATAATATCAAGTGACGGGACGAACAAGTCGTGCGCCTTGTGGTAAGCTGCACGCCTGTCCATAAAAGTGCCAATCAGAGTTTTAAATCGCAAAGAATAGAGGGGCACTGCCTCTGCGTCCGTCAACCTGTGACATAAGTTGACAAGTCCCATGTGCCTGTAATTTTACCAACACCCTTACCCCTCAAAACCGGAACACAGTAATGCTCACATTACTGCTTGACGGCAGTGGACGAACTCTTTCACAAGAAGCTCTACTGCTACGAAAGTATTGTATGATGAGACAGGCTGGTATCCACAAGTTCACGTCAAAGTGCCTACTTTTCGTGTGGTGAGTGTAGGATCCTACTCGTGCCATCCAAGCTCCTCCAGAAATCTCAGCGTCCTTCTAAGTTTGCTGAAGACTTCTATGAGCGACCTCGGCACTCCAAGGTACTTCGCCCTGTAGTTGACCACGCCGAAGCATTCTAGTAGGATGTGCGCAGCATTTTTCTCCCACTCCTTATACGCTCTGCGTAGAGGAGTGTCTGTGATATCTAAATGAAAAGTTGTTATTATGTTGACCATGACCTGTTAGGGTGGCAGTTAGAGTGCGAAGCTCTTGCCTTTTTTGAGCTTCAGAAATTTTCGAATTTGAAAAACTTTTTATCATACAATTCAAATGGAGTAGTACAGAAGTTGCCACAACAGCCTGCATACCTATATAAAAAAATTATTAATAATAATAATAACGTACACACTCTCACATGTACGCACTAGGAAAACCCTGTGTCGCGGTGTTAACTTGTTTCCGCCTTAGCGATAACAGCAAGAAACTATCTCTCGAGAAGCAGCATTGCCGGCGTATCACGGCCATGTTTCGTCTGTGCTTATTAGCTACGGTCTTATACTGTGGGGAAATTTAGTAGTCGTAGAAAGTGCGTTTAAGGTTCAGAAGAAGCAAGTTCGGGCGATCTGCGGTGCGTGGTTCGACAACAGCTGTAAACCGCTGTTCAAAAAACTAAACTTACTGCCTTTGCCATGCATGTACATAAGGGATATCTGTATATTTGTCAAAACTTATCCTCAATATTTCAAAACACGTGGTGAAATTAATCAAAGGCAGACTAGAGCAAAAAATATGAATCTTTTGTACCAACCTCGTTTCCATAAAGTAGTTTATAAGAAAAACTGTTTCAACATGTATATAATTACTTACAACAATCTGCCAAATTAAAATAATTTGTTCCATGGACATACTTTTAAATTACAATTGACAAAATGGCTGTTGACACATTGCTTCTATAGTAATAAAGATTACTTAGAATTTCCAAATAAAAATTTACATTAATTTGAAGTGCTTCTATTCTATAGTGATTCTATTCTATTCTATTCTAAGCACAATAATTGCTGCAACAAGTACAATGACTCCAACAAGAGTTTTAATTAATGAATAAAATCAAATTGTGATTGATTCAATTAACAATTCACCAACCGAGTCTTCATTGGAATCCTTTAGCTTCATGTACTGGAAGCTTCGCCATAGTTTCATTTTCAATACAACATACATATTAGAGATTAAGTTTTTCAATTTAGTATGGATATCATAAACAGCGATCCTTTTACCACCCGTTGTCCACCCAATCTCACGGAATTACGCAATAATAGATAGCAACACCACATAATAGAACCCCCATTTTCCTCACACACTCTCAAGTAGCAGCCACCATGTAGGGCCACGAAATAAGCGATTAATCTTAATCGTATTGTTAGGGCTGTACTTATTTTATTCCTACTTTAAAAGACAAATAGCAGCACAAATCACAATTCCATAGCGCCCATGTGAAACAAGGTATCATAAAGTACCTACCTCTTCTTGTCACAACTGCTTACTGCTAGGAAAGTTGACGAGCAGTCCACGTGCTGTCATGCCAACTGCATTATTATTTCCGGCTGTACTTCAACTGCTATTTTTCAGATTTTTTTACATAAGACTCGTTCAGTCAACAACTGAACCTCCCTTCGAGCACATGCATTCCTTCCATCATTTGATAACGGGTCTTCAAACGAAAGCAACTCTGGGGTGCTACCCAAAACAAATAAACCAGAACCAATTTACAATACCTTTAATAAGGTTCGTTGGTAAATTATTGGTTCTACCAAGAATCGAACCCGGATTCTTCATTTAGCGTCTTCAGCGTTTTTATAATGACGGGATGAACAAGTCATGCGCCTGATGGTAAAGACACACCTATTCATGACTACTGCACACTCAGAGCTTTAAATCGCAAACATCTGAGGGGCACTGCGACTCACCCTGAGATATAAGTTGAGAAGTCCCATGTACCTGTAATTTAACCAGCTTTAAAACTCGTACTCCTTGGCGGAAGAAGTAGGTAAGGTGGCAGTGCTTTCCAGGGTGGAGGTGGCTAGGACAGTGATTGTAGCGTCACTGCACGAGGCTCCTTCACGATTAGATTCCACTTTAACATCAGGTGGAGTGAAGTCATCTGTCTATCATGTATAAAAAAAGACGAACACTTGGCCCCAATCTCACCTGATATTAAGCGACAATGTTACGCGTTTGTCTAGTAAATGCCTATTCACTGAAGTCGTAAATAGCCCTAAATTGTAGCTTTCGAGAAACACAGATATATGTACGTTAGGATAAAAGAGAAAACCATTACGCTCTTATTATTAACACAAATATCGAACAAGATGAACAAAAAATCCTTCGATTTGATTTTTAGTTACAAACGTATCGATTACTTCAAATACTTGTCTTTGAAATTACGTCTTGATTTTGTGGTGTTGCGGACAATTTAACTTTGAAAATTCACAGACTAATTACTTTCCATTAAAGAATTTCATAAAATTGTAAGAACGCCATTTTAATCAACAGCAAATTATACCGTGAAAACTTGTTCTAATTGGAGGGTGTAATTATAAGAGCATCGAAGGTATACAACAAACTTCTGATTGAAATTAGAAATTGCAATAATTGTATGGAAATTAAGACGACATAGTAAATTAATTTCCGCACAAGCATTTCTACTACGTTGAAGATTTTCGTGGAACTGAAAATATTTTTCGAATTTAAAATTGTGTATATTTTTGCTTTTAATAATAGTTTGTTTAAAAAAAAAAACAAAGAAATATGCACAATTTTATAAAAACATGCATTATTTTTATTTTATTAAAAACATACATAATTTATATAAACAATATTTCGAGCTCTTTACAGATCCTAAGTTTAGTTTTCTAGGTTTCATTTACTTTCCTACATATCGCGAAAACCCAAGAATGTGCTATTGAAGATTCCTTTTTAATTATATGTATACTGAAGTATATATTTTTCGGTTTTTTTTGTGATTAATTTGCTAATATATATAAAAACTATGTATACCGTACAAAATATCACAAGATCCAAACGCTTTCCGTAATATGGAAGAAATAAATTTATTTCAATTTAAATTGACAAATAAGAGGACGTTTCCAAGGTTAACTTTTAAACGAATTAAAGATGCAGCTGTTCGGGACAGGCGTGTCGCTTACCATCAGACACACGAATTGTTCGTCCCGTTACGTAGTATTATATAAAAAAAAGTTACAATACGTTCACATACTCGTCGACATAATACCTATTTTATACAGACACCTTTAATTAGTTCCAAGCACTATTTATATATACATTAACAACGTCATGCTTTTCCACTTGTAATCGGTGTAAAACGTCTAAAAATAACTCATGTTATTGATTTGGACTATTTCTTGTGCGTCAATCGGACAAGGGGGTCTACTCTCGATCTCTGTCCGACATCCGTCCGAAACAATTACTGTCAAATAAGTAATATTTGACAAAATTAAAAGACAAGTATCCATTATGAAGCTTCATTCGCATCACGCGTCTTTTCAATTAGTCAAGTATTGCTTACTTGGCAGTAATTGTTTCGGACGGATGTCGGACGGAGATCGAGTGTAGACCCCCTGATTTCGTACTGATCTAATCACTTTTTTGGAGTTTCAGTAATCCGATAATTCGCCACTTTGACGTGGTACTTTTTGTATTGTTGTTTCTTTGTAATTCGCTCTAAAACTAACTCTAAAACTAAAAACTAATATTAATCTATCTCTGATAAAAACGAATTAATATCCCATACTCATTGTTATATGTGACATATTTCTTATAACTTATTAAAACCATAGTATAATAAAACAAGTAGACCAACTTCCGCCTTTTCGGCGCGTAAGTCCCACGGAGCGTAGGGTTGTCACATCATTGTTTTAATGGTATTTACAGGTTACGAAACATATTTTGAAATAATTATAACTTTTTTTGACAAGTTTTGTCAAAATCGGTCACCGTAAAGTACGTCAAACCGGATTCATATCCTAGTTTGCCACCCTTAGAGGTATATTTTCTTCAAATCCGATTTAAGATCAATACTGAGGTACCGTCTTTCTAACGAAAAAATAATCATCAAAATCGGTTCACAAAACAGGAGTAATCGCGTAACATAGTGACAAAAAAACACAGTCAAATTGAGAATCTTCTCCTTTTTTGAAGTCGGTTAAAAAGGTGTTCGTTACAGTATTGTCATGCTATATTGAAATAACCTTTGTCAAGTGCAATACTTATTGATATTTATGTACCAGAATCGCTTATTATTATCTCAATTATATGAGTATGAACATGAAATCGTAATGATACATACTTTTATAAATGAAAAATAAATAAATTTGACACAGAATTAAATTACATATTTTAAACAACGCGAACACTTCCGACAACCGGCGATATGCTGCGCGAGTGCACCGCGTGATCATGCGAATGTGTGTGTACGAACACGGCGCGCCGCGGGCATGCACACATACATGCCGCACTGCTACATTTGTATGGACTTACATTACTTGTCTTATTAACTATGGTACAACGTACGCTATTATTATTCTATCTGTTATTTATAAATACAAGTCAGTGATAGACCGATTTAGACACGAGTTACAGCTCGAAAACTAAAGTGTTAAACCGAAAATACATGGCTCTGAAACAATTTGCCTAATGCTAGTTAGAACAGTTAGTCAAGAGAGGGTCTCTAACATTCCAAATTCAAACATTGTACCTACTCACCGCCCCTTTCATAACCACAACATTAAAGCACCCCTCCCAGAAAACTTGTTCGGGACAAAAAAGCAAGTTGCACCTGACATCAGTAATTGATATACAACGTCATTAATCACTACATTTGGTCGCGATGTTGTTTATATGGTAAATGGATAGGGAAAAAATAAAGATACGAAAGTGCTTGGGGTTCGAACTTACTATAAGACAGTAAAATTAAGTTCACTGAATATCACGATGTTTTATTATCATGATATTCAATTATTTTTGTGAAATTACTCTACTAAGTTTGTTATGATTGCTGTTATGCAAGAATCGGGGCTTTTGAGCAATCAAATCAAAGACTCGGTTTGATTACTGAAAACTCCCGTCTCACTTCATTTATTGTAAAAAAGGAACAGGAACAAAGGTACAATAAAGTGAAAGCCTAAAGGCTGTAATAAAACAAAATAACGATATAAACACTGGTATAATCATACAAATACATTCCCTATTTAAATTACATACAGGTTAACAGGTTAGACATGATAAAAAGAAACTTACTACTACTAATATATATTTAATATATAATAATAATAAATATAATAATAATACTTACTATTACTAGAATCTAGGGAATAAATCCGGTTTCGTGCACGTTCAGGTAACCGATTTCAATAACACTTGGCAAATAGATGTGGTTCCACAAACTTTTAAAATCGGTTTTTTTAGTACTCTCTACTGAGATTTTTTTTTATTATTGGTATCTTATGATAATCAGGAGACTACCGGACGGAGGGAGTGATAATTAAGCCTGAACATATTGGATGCACACGATTCGTGTCTGAGATGATTGTTTCGGCTAAAAACAAAGAACTTCTGTGTTCTAAAGAAATTCGATGTGGAATAAAAGTAAATAAACAATCATCTCAGTACACAGTACTAAAAAACTGACCTCAAAAGTGCGTAGAATTACATATCATTACAAACTTTATTGAAATCAGTTACCGGAAAGTGCGCAATACAACAAGGGACTTGACACAGGAGGTAATAAAAATCGGTTCTCACTACTCAAAGTATATTGAACGCCTACGCCTTAACTTGGAGAATAGCAAAACCAACCATTACAATATGCTCCTTATAATAAAATTTAGGCGCTATTTATAAAATTGAATCTTCATGCGTAAGCAGCCACCCTTAGAAGTGGATGATTTTCTTCAAAATTAAACGGGACCACTATGGAGGTACCCTCTTTCCAACAAAACAAGAATCATGAAAATCGGTTCACAAATACCGGAGTTATCGCGTAACATACATACAAAAAATATATATACAGTCGAAATGAGAACCTCCTCCTTTTTTTGAAGTCGGTTAAAAACATTAATGTTCATATTATTATTTTTAGGGTTTTCTTCTCTAACTTTTTTATTACACCAAGTGACGGGACGAGCAAGTCGTGCGCTTGTTGATAAGCGACACCGTCTATGTATAGCAGTTTCAGTGTCACTCAGGGTCGTATTCTAGAACTCTATTCAATGCTCAAGTCAGGATTTGAGTGTGGTTTAAAGCACCCGAAATCATACTTAAGTCCCTGCCATTAGGGTCGTATCTCCAGTGCTTGAAATCATACTCAGATCCTGACTTGAGCATTGAGTAGAGTTCTGGAATACGACCCTAAGAGTTTTAAATCGGAAAGATGTTATGGGCACTGCCAATGCGCCCGTCACCCTGAGACAAGGTGACAAGTCCCATATACCTCTAATTTCACCAGCACCCTTACCCTTCAGAACCGGAACGCAGTAATGCTCACATTACCGCTTGGCGGCAGAAATAGGTAAGGTGGCAGTACTTCGCTGCACCAACTCTTTTATAAGGAGCTCTACTGCTACAAAAGCATCTGCAAGGCAATTTAATGACGTGTGTGAAGTTCCCAATCTGTATGGAAACTACAGGCCGAGCCATTAATTGTGAAAGGAGGCCTGTGCCCAGCAGTGAAAGTATGTAGGGTAACTATTACCATAACTACAAATTCCACAAGCCACTTTCCATATAACATAATATAAAATATCGCCAAATACCAAGTCCTTCTTAAACGCAGTTTGCAATCAGTATTTCTTAATTAAGCAAGGATATGTAATGCTGAGTTTTCCCGAAGCAGTAAGTAACAGTAAAATAAATTAGTCATAGTGCAGCTAATCTTTGACCACAATGTTTGTAGATCATCTAGATCTAAACTTGGCGGGCAGTCAGTATTTACTTTTGCCAAATCTTTGTTAGCTTTAACACAGCACTCTATCTCGAAGTTTGTTAAGATAATTTAAGCTTAGCTTATTTCAAAGAACGCTTTTGAAGTTAAAAGAAATGGTAAAGAGAAATAAGATTGAGGAAGTTAACTTATTAATTGCGTGTTAAGGAGAAGGAAAACGGATGTTTATTTAAATAAAATTATTTTTACGTTTTTCTCTATTCAATTTAAACATGTACTTCTCGGGTGAAAAAATTATATTTCTTAGCTTAGCTCGAAACATTTTGATCGAAACATAGAGGGCGGTAAACGTTTTTATGTCAAACTGAAGTAACCAGAAACGTAACGAGCATAATAATTTATTATAAACGTAGAATAGCTAATAGTAAGGCTGGCACTCTCCCAACTGAGCTATGGAACCAATATGAAACAAACCAACTTTTGAAGAAAACCATCCACTTTTAAGAGTGGCTGCTCACGCATGAAAATTCATTTTCATAAATAGCGCCTAAATTTTATTATAAGGAGCATATTTTAATGGTTGATTTTGCTATTCTCCAATTTAAGGCGTTTTTCTCTCAATATACTTTGAGTAGTGAGAACCGATTTTTATTATCTCCTGTGTCAAGTCCCTTGCTGTATTGCGCACTTTCCGGTAACCGATTTCAATAAAGTTGGTAATGATATGTAATTCCACGTACTTTTGAGTTCAGTTTTTTTAGTACTCTGTACTGAGATTATTGTTTATTTACTTTTTATGATTACTTTACTATATTTTTATTTTTATGAAACCGGATTCATCCCCTAGTTTGCCACCCTCAAAGGTATAATACTAAACCTAAGGTACCCGTTTCCAACAAAAACAAGCATCATCACAATCGGTTTACAATCAACTTATCGCGTAACATACATACAAAAAAAACTCAAATTGAGAACCTCCTCCTATTTTGAAGACGGTTAATAAAACATAATTTTAGCATTTAATATTTCGGATCTTTGTCACTAATATCTATTATAAATAGGCATATGAATGTGTCATACAGTTAACTCCTCATTACCTCAACCTACGTGGAATCTTAAAGCACACAGATTCGACAAAGTGCGGATCGCTTACGGCGAATTCAATAAATTAACTTGCTTAAACTTCGAGAAATGCTTTGACTAAAACTCTCTAGAGGTAGGGAAAACATTATTGTAAAGCTAGCTACTACAAACCTTTGACATTGATATGAAACCCTTCAAGACCTTCAGCCAAACTTCACTAGACAATCATGGACTCAATTAATTATGACGAAATATTCATACCTTGCAAAACTAACCTTTAAACAAGAATTCTTGTTTTTGCTGTACTTCAACTATTTATGGGTTCTAAATATCAAATTCAGGTCTAGATATCAAGTTTGACTCTTCAGAATTAAACACTATGCCTCTTAGAAGTACGATACAAAGTCCAAAGTGTCATTGTCGATGAGATCTTGACTGCACCACCGCCCGTTCTTTCGTTCGTGTAAAAACACGTGTATCATACTGGTATTTTCCATTTCGATACCTGAATAGCGGTAGCAATAGAGCTCCTAGTGAAAGAATTCGTTCAGAGAAATACTGTCACCGGCCGGATCGAAGGAATTTTTCTGAGTGTTCGATCTTTGTATTAATAATTATAAGAAACTAGTGGAGTAATTTCATATAAAAAATACTTGAATATCAATTCAATAAAAAAATAAATACTGTCACCTTAAATTTTTATTGAATTGATATTCAATTATTTTTTATGTGAAATTACTCCACTACTTTGTTATAATTATTAATACAAAGATCGAACATTCATGATTTTTTTCTGGGTGTTCGATCTTTGAATTAATAATTACTGTTATCTTACCTATTTCTGCCGCCAAGCACCAATGTGAGCATTATTGTGTTCCGATTTTGAAAGGTAAAGGTGATAGTGAAATTACAGGACTTGGACTTTTAAACTTTTAGACTTTAGAACTTGTCAACTTCTCTCTGAGGGTGACTGGCGCAGTGGGAGTGCCTCTTATATCTTCGCGATTTGAAGCTCTGAGCGGCACTGCAACCATTGTGGACAGGCGTGTCGCTTACCACTAGATGCACGACTACTTCGCCCCGTCACTTATGGTATCAAAAAAACCAATGGAAAACCAATATATTTACCTAAAGGTACCGGTACTAAATAGCGGTTCCCACATCGTTGCCAGTTTGCTACGTTCAACTGCGTCCATAAATCATGTTGATTATGTTATTGCATTTCAATAATTGAAAATAAAAGTGAAGGAATAAAGATAGATTTATTATTATTAAATAGTTTATTTAGTACCAGAATAACATACCGGTATACAGTTGTATCAAAAACCCAACACCGGATATTTGATACCGATACCATAAGGTCAATGAAATCATTTCGTAGGTAGCACCTAAGTACGTACCACGTTTAGTTGTACCGATTCCTGAAAATACCGATATTTCAAGGACTGATTACAATATTTCAAATAGAATGAGCCAAAGCAAAATAGAGAGAGCCAAAGCAATCACAGTTTTGTATCCCATGAGTGTCCCATTATCATATCCCATTTTGTAACCATGATAACTCATTTGAGATAATAAGAAAAAATTATAAAATTCCTTCCTCTTCTATCTGTTAAAGATATTTTAAAGAACCATCTTTAATCTTCCACCCATTCCAAGAAGCGCTTTGCTTTGTTCAATTGAGTAAAGCAATGTTTTCAGAAAACTACAATTCGAAGGCGTTTTCCAGGGGCTGTGAACCGTCTTCATCATGATGTTCTTCCTTTATCGTTAGCGATAGGCATTCCTACTAAATATTCACAAATGTCAACTGAACTAAGGGATAAATCACGTATTTAAGTCGAATTTTTCGAGCTCGTGCGTGGCCTACTATTTAGCTTCCGCGGCGGTGACTCGACAAAAATTGCGCGCCAAAGCCCTGTCACTCTGCAACACCCTCGTTTGCTTCATTCTTATTAAAGTCATACGTAGGTTTGTACACTACAGTAACCCCATCATGTTGTAAAGTCTCATCCACACTCACCACTAACGTAGTACCTAACACTGTTTTCCAGCTGAGGGGTACCAATCACGTACTACCACGTTTCAAATTTGAATGATGACTAATCTTGATAGCTTCACGTACTTTCCGCGGAATTAAATAATTTTTAAATGTGAAACCCTTTTCTATTTCATATTCGCAATTGTGCATAATATAGTAAGTAATTTTTAACGAAAAACTGAGACGACCAATAAAAAGAAATATGAAAAAGGATAAAATATTCAACAGGTGTATTTCACAATGACAAACATTGTTTTGTTCCTTTTTCGTTGATCCTGTTTCCAACTACATTTTAACAAAAACTCTTAAAATATTGCACTTGCTGCTATTGACATAAAAAGTGTCGAGTAATCGTCGTTGCTATGTTTTTACTGCTTTGGAAGAAGGTAATAGTTTTGTTATTTGTAACATTGTTTTAAATTAAACTATTACAATTATATTACTAAATATGGTAGTTCTTAGAACTACTGAATAAAGAGTAGAATTTCTAATATAATATATACTGATTTTGTAGAAAAGATAATGAAAATTTTAATTCTCATTAGAGTAGTGTAGATTGTTACAGAGTATTTCATCGGTGCTTTGTAGAAAGAGCGAAAACGACATTTCTAAAATTTTTTCAGGGGAGCATACTTTAGTTTTTCACGGCTCTTTTAAAATTTATACGTCCTGTTTGAAATTCAGTATCTTCAGTATCGATACTTGAACTTAATTAAAATTGAAATTGAATTTTAAAACAGGACGTAAATATTTTAAAACAGTCGTTAAAACCTAAAACATGCTCACCTGAAAAGTTTTTCGAAATGGCGCTTTTGCCCTTTCTACTCACCATTTTAAACACGATTCTACGACTACTTGATAATAAATAGAATATTTGAAAATCATATTATTTCACCGGTCGGAACTACTATTAGGGTTTTTTATAATATCGTTTGGTGGGTTAAGAAATGATAAAGCGATATTCAAATTTATAAGTAGAAACATGGTTAATGTTCAGACAGAGAATATTTGAGAAAAAGATATAGACTTAGATTGCAACACCTTAACACAGAACATATTTGTGTTAACTGTCTTTCTTTGTAGTATTCATGATGAAATAAATAAATATGTGCAATATACCGACCTACCCAAATGTGGGCAGGAGTTTCCTTCACGCCTTTTTCCCATCGGGGTAGGCACAGACAAGAGTCTTCCACTCACTACGGTCCTGACACACATCTTTCACCTCATCAACACGCTGGCCCTTCTCTAGTTTGGCCTCTATTTGGTCATGGTAAGCTTGGTCGGTCCTTACCAGTTTTGCCCACTCACACTCGCCTTATGAACCCGTTTCGCCAATCTTTTTCCAAACCATCTAAGCATCCCTAATGAATTTAGGTTATTTTATTACGTGACATAACGTAAATCTTCAATGAAAAGAGACAATTTTGTCAACTACATAGTCCATGACTCGAAAAGATATGTCTTCCATGAGACATCGAAATCTAGTACCCCTATAAAGGAAGCAAAGATTCTCCCAACCGCTCCGTCACTGCAGAAAACATAAGGCATATGGAATATTATAAAAAGACGCCATTGAAAATAAAAAAGTCATTAAGTAAGGTCACTATTTTGTAGTGTTAATTCTTTTTTTTTTATAATATCAAGTGACGGGACGAACAAGTCGTGCACCTGGTGGTATACCACTCAGAGCTTTAAATCGCAAAGATCTGAGGGGTCGTCTGCCGTGTCACACACATCTCTATTATCTTAAGATAGGTGAGTTACGCGTAACAAGGCTTAACTGAATTTTTTCCGTCTACTACTACTAAGAGTACATTTTTTTTTTGTAAGATGTATTTATGAAGATATAATATACGCCAAATGCTTGCGTCTCATTAATTTAACACTATTATATCGCGATTTTCATTTATATAAACTTAATTGAAATAGGCATTACAATAACGAAGCGTTTGCGATAATACGCACACCTTTCGCAATTCGAGTTACGTGATATAATTCTTTTATTTTAACTTTAATTATATAAAAAAAATAAGTATGTAAAATAATAAATACAATTATTATCCAAAGTGGTTATGACAACATCAGAATTGTTATAATTACATTTGTAATGGTAATGAAAGACAGGATTTTGTTTGGATTTTTATGATTAGGGCTAAATTAATTTGATCCATATTTACTACTTTCCGTTTTTATGAATCTTATAATTAAATAATGTTTCATTTAAAATAAACTGTTTTATACCTAAACTTTTCACTTTTCTTTGTACAGGAACTATTTATAATTTATATCATAAAATATTTGAAATGCCTATTTGCTGTAAATGAATATACATGAGATAAGCATGAGACAGATAGCCTTTGGCCAAAATTTTGATGCTAGTAATGGGCAAGGTCATGTAACTCAAAATAGACGATACGCTATACACGATATGTGTGATATTAATTAATGATTAGAATAAATAAAATCATAAAAAAATAACAATGACACTTACAAAGACAAAACAAGCCTACTGTAGTAAAGGTTAATTACATCGATTTTGCGTTAAACAATTGTCATTGTGGTAGTTAATTACACGATTTTGAGATATTGTATAAAGTTAATTTCAAACTTAGTTTCCCAAAACTAATGGTTTTAAAAATAAATGAGATTGGTGTGACACAGCAGCACTGTCACTGCTCCCGTCATCCTGAGACAGTCCTGGTAATATCAAGGAACAGTATATATACTATACTAATAAATAATACATATATAGGTCATACACAATATGCAAAACTGAAGTAACATAAGGAACGGCAAGTCTTCAAATGTTGGGGGGAGCACGCCTCATCAGGCCGGGTGGTGGACGAGACGCGTTACAACTTCGCTATGAAAGTATCACTTCGGTGTGTAGTATATTTTATGTATACATATGTACATATATATTTTAAAAAAGTACGTAGAATAATATCGTCTTCATCGTCATTCTCCTATTGTACCAGATCCTCAGTACAGGCTCTATGATAATTATGTAAGTCTACTAGACCTCTGCAATGATTGGTATTGTGTATGGTTTCGATACAGTTAGACACTTAATGGTCACTTCCTGAACCACTAACAAATTTTATTTTCTCATTTTTGTAAACACACATTATAAACTTTATCTCTCCCTCCATTTGAAGTAACACAGAGCCTCGGGAAGCCGAAGTTTTTATATCTAAGAGAAATTTTCCTTCACAAAACTTTCTGATACCGCAGAACGAAAGTAATAATAATTATGTACTAGACACCAAGTATCTGGTCTCAAAGTATACACTGCAACGAAATCGACTCTAGGGTGCTACCCGAAACATCTAGACCAGACCCAATTTACAATACGTTTGTTAAAGTTCGCTTCTCAAATTTTTTTTTTATAGTATCAAGTGGCGGAACGAAAAAGTCGTGCCCCTGATGGTAAGCAACACGCGTGCCCATAACAGTTGCAGTGCCATTCAGAGCTTTACATCGCAAAGATCTAAGGGGCACTGCCATTACGCCCGTCACCCAGAGACGTTAGAAGTCCCATGTGCCTGTAATTTCACCAGCACCGTTTTACCCTTTAAAACTGGAATGCAGTAATGCTCACATATCTTTCTATATCTTTATCATCTCATATATCTTTTTGGTGGCAAAAATAGGTAAGGTAGGTTCTTCTTAGGTAGGTACTTCTCTGAACTCGGCTAAAACTGCCTCCGTGGCCGAACGGTTACCATGCCGGACTGCCACGCAGAGGTCCTAGGTTCGATTCCCGGGCCGGGAGAAATATTTGTATGGCCTACATTTATTTCTCTCGTGAGTTTGGGTGTAATTTGTGTTTGTCTATGTATGTGTCCATGGCACCCGCGACACAGGGTTTCCCTAGTGCGGGGCTATGTTGAGTGTGTGCGTTATTAAAAATAAAAATAAAAAAAAAAAACTAACTTAATTTCTGGGTCACAAAATCACCAAAAAAATTATTTTTATATAAGCTTCATAAGTTTTGGCGTCGACTTCACAGATGCACTTTCTACAAAGCTATTCCCAAATTGTGACTAATAAATTCAAATTAAATTATACGCAATCTAAATGCTGTCGGCTAAGAACAATAATAGACCTATTTGCCGCAAAGTGCTTTACTGTGTCCCGATTCATCATCCATCTAACAACTACATTAATAATAAGACGAATCGCTTTGCACGCATCCAGGCACGGACCCTTGACGCCCTTTTTGAAGGACTACGAGACGAAATTATAAAAAAACTTACCTTTATCGATCTCATAAAGTTCTTTGCAACTTATAGAATATAGGATAGGGACAAGAACACGTTTTATTTCTCCAAGATTTCTCCCAATGTTATGTTATTCATTAGTACAGTCATATAAAATTTAGCGTTTCATGTTTACATTTTGAAGCATAATTACTTTATAATTTCCATTAGTACGGAAAACTTCTACTAGGTCAATTATATTCCTTCTATATCATTAACAATTCTTCAAAGTTCAAAGGTCATATCGATTGCTATCCAATATAATCGTCTATTTAAAAAACCTATCTTTAAAATGGTTTAAAAAACCTGAGGTATACCTTGTGGGGATAGCCGGCGAATTATATACAGGCTTAAAGTTTTCTATTTATCATTTGAACCAATGAAAAGATCAGTGTCATATTCACGATAAAACTAGAAAATTCTAAGTACAGCAACGAAAAGGCGGCCTTGCTCAGTTTCGTGATTGTACAGATTTCCTACACGGCGCACGACCACAGACACAGGCCCGTCTCATTCCTAAAACCCTTTCTTCGTCACGCACTTATCTATTCACCGCTACGGACGCGTCTGCGTTACTTTACTACGCACGAACCTCTATGGTGCGCACGTGCGAGCTCGTGCGAAGTGATCAGTAAAACCACGGACTGTAGTAAGTCGCCTTTATAAATCAAAAACATTTAAGCCTGTTTGGAAATTGTACTTTCGTTTCAACTTTTAACGAAATTTGAATTGTTTAGTACTTATTTAAAATCCTAATTATTCAATTGTTTATGGTTTAATGTAACTAATTCCATCCCTGTTCAGTCTCTTTTTATCACGCGTCCCTCTCTATAGCGTTCGCGTTATCAGTTTGACAGCTTTCGAGGGTGAGATATAGCTGGTTTAATGGACCATTTTTTGTTAGCAACACGCATTTGTTTTGTCCCTACATGCACGTACAAGATACAGCCACAAAATTGTCTCTGCTGGTGGATAAACTTAACACTACCACAATTCTTGGTACCATTGTCAGAGACAACAGCGTAGTTAAGTTGGGACATGGTGTTCAAGTTTATCTACGTTCAACTTGCAACTGATAGTAAGTATAATTTGTCAGCTTGTAAGAATATGTCAAGGTATTCAAAGAACTGTTTTTTTTTTGTAATAATAACTTTTTTTTTAAATAACGACCTCATCCGAATTTAAATCTGTTAACGGACAGTGGTTGAAACTTATATTACATTAGGTAACGTTACCTTTTCTTCAACACAGACATTTATTTTAAGCCATTATTTCACGATTTTTATGTATCGTTGTAGTGTTAGAGAATAGTCTATTTATTATTTTATATAAGAACGGCGGTATTTACTCTATTACGTGGAGTAGAGTTAGACTTAGTGATGTCAAAGTGTCGATGGTTTATGGTATAAGGAATTGCACGTGCGCACCTAATACAAGAATTATAAGAGTAGGTGGGTGAAAATGTGTCCAATAAACTGGGTTCATCCCCTAGTTTGCCACTCTTGGGGGTGGAATATTTTCTTCAAATGTCAATGGGAATATTACTGAGTTAGAAGAAGAAAGTAACGATATGGACAATAATGTTACTAGTACACTCCAACTAATTAAATATATCCGAGTTGTATTGTTCGGGGAATACGGAACACGGCAAAGATTCCCACTTCTTAGCCGTTCGGGTAATGAATTTTAAATACAAACGCATCGTGTTTCGCTTCGAAATTTCAATACAGATTGGCAAAATAAATGTTTATTCTGAATTTCGACGCATTCGTTGTTATGTAACTGAAGGTTAGTGAATTACGTACTATCTTTTGATGTTATGATTTTTTTAAAGTTCAAAATTCCGTCTTACATCTAGATGGCGCTGATCAATAACCTGGAAGAAGTTTATATTACAAAAATGGCCATGGATATCAATTAATTCTTCTTTAATATGAAATATAAGACTCTATTTTTTCCTTGAAATATTATTCAAATATTGATCATGAGAATTATTTTCTGAACTTTGGCAAATATGCGTGTTAATAGATGGCATTGTGTGTTACCATTTTATACTCATATAAACAGAAACAGAGACGGAATAAGGGCCATCCATCACTGGCAACTCATCAGGCAAATGAGCCTTATATCATTTTTAAATATCAGCTCTCGTTTGCACTGAAATCACAAATTAGAAAGCAGAAATAGTACAGCGCCAGTAACTGACCTGTATGTACGTCTCCGTATATTCAAAAATATTGTATATTTTTATTCATATGTATTTTTGTAATATCTATAACAATGGGGGGTCGTTCCATTCGGTGATGTAGAAAAAACAGCAAAACATCTAATTACAAAACAAAAGGAATCACATTCATCGGTAATTAAATACTAAATAAGTAATTTTTCAATTATTGTCCATTTTAGCAAAGCTCAAGTTAAACTGGTCTTATTGAAGTGAAATAATTGACGACACCCGTCAATTATTTCTAATTCGGCGGAGCGCAGTTGTCACCGCAATTATTTGGCAGAATAGTTTTCAAACAAATTAAATGTCATTTCGTGACTATTTCTGGTGATATACTCGATGTGTGTTACAAACGAATTTATGAATTACAGCTTCCTAAAATGGGTAGATGGCGCTAATCCTAAACAAGATAAAATAATAGCCAGCACTATACATAAAAACCTGTGCAATAAACGTCATCTAGTTGATTTGTTTGTTATCGCTAGTAATTAAAATAGCTTTGTTAAATTGCAGCTTGTCAATGTAAAACAAATTAGTTACAAAAATTATTTGGTACACGACATCTAGTATACCAATAGGTACTAAAAACGCGATTAGCAGCCTTCTTGACTTTTTAGTCTATGGTTAAAGACGTGATTTACTTCACTTGACTTGTGACCATATGGTATACATATGGAATATATGTATATATATATATTCATTAAAATACTTTTTATACCAACATATTACTTTTTCTTCCACAAAATATTTAATTTATACAACACTGTCATATTTACATCAATAAACTATTTATTCCGATTTCATAATCAATTATTTATCTTAAATTTTAATACACTAAGGAAGAATTGGATTATTAATATATAAAGTTGTTTTTATTTTTTATTTTATTTTTTTTAATATTGAGTGATGTGAATACCTGTAATTGGCTTACACGTCATAAGAACTGTGCCTTACCAAATGTTGTCTTTTAAACTTATTTTTTTGTGTAAACTGTTGGTGTTCCAAATGAATAAAAAAACAAACAAAGCATGTCAAAAGTGTAACGTGGTCAGAGAAGGGGTGCGAAGAAAATTGAGATACAAAAGGTAAAAACAAAAAGTCTATGCGGCTAGGGACCCAACAGTGTCTCACGTGCGTGAAAGCGCAAAGTTTAGTGCCGCGGCTAAGATAGTAGTAAGTAAGGACCAAAACGTCTAAATAACTTGAGAGCCTTTTAGTGCCATACATATATTATAGCAGTGAGATGACTTATACTATTGAAGTTTACAAAACACTGGCGCGTTTCAGGGTTATAACTAATGCCATCTAACGGTGGCGCGATAAAACCAATGACATGTTGAAGTTATAGTTGTTACACAAGATGTAATAAATACGTCTTGATAAATTTTATCAACATCATTTTCATGGTAATTATAACTTCGAACTCGTATTAAATCGTACGTTTGAACATCAGTAAAAAAAATTAAATTAATTATTGTCTATAACTGACCTTTTCGGTCGGCGACATAAAAAAACATTCCTTTCTTTTTTTTTCACCTCATTCCCAAGATGAGGCAAGCAACCTTTTAAAAGTCTTTGAATGCAGCATTACTTACTTTTAAAAATAAAATAATCTCTCCATGAAGCAAAATATCCTATTTACAATATTTAAAGTACTCTCCGTCCATGTCCCATAGCCGTGAAACACTCTACTATATTAACATCGTTCATTCACAACAAAATTAAACTTCGACCAAAAACAACCGACTATCTTATAATTCAGCACCTACACAATAGTCTAATATTTCATCGTTCAAGCATAAATAAAAAGTAAAGCATTTTTCCTTATTATTCGAACTTTCTTCCGCAGCTCAAAAGAATGATGACCATGATAGTAAATTAAGTGCTAACTTTTGTATATAACATAAGCATCTACATTAATAATAAACAGAAATTGGAATACACTTCAATCAATCAACCTATTGCAGTCCACTGCTGGACATAAGCCTCCTCAAGTGTACGCCATAGCGCCCGATCACCCGTTTTCCGCATCCAACCACTACCCGCGACCTTCTTCAGATCTCCGGTCCATCTTGCAGGGGGACGTCCTACTTTACGTTTGCCGAGACGTGGTCTCCACTCGAGAACCCGTCTACTCCATCGCTCATCGGTTCTGCGACAGATGTGACCAGCCCACTGCCACTTCAGCTTGCTTCACAGCCAGCTTCACATTTCTGGACGATGTCCATAACTTAAATCTTATGCCGGATAACTTCGTTGCGGACTTTGTCCCTTAACGAGATAACCAGCATAGACCTTTTCAAAACTTGCTGAGGGACGTGTAGACTGTGAGCCAGGTTGACCGTCATATTCCACGTATCGGCTCCGTAAGTCAAGACCGGTAGGACGCATTGGTTGAAAATCCTGGTCTCCAAGCACTGGTGGTCTTACAATACCAGGCATCTAAGATACTGGACGAATTCTTTCACAAGGAGCTGAACTCCTGCTACTTTGTTAAATTTGCATATCTCAGGTTTTCACTTATCCTATTTTCATCTAGAATATACACTCAAACTAAAAAATGCCCACTGAATGTAACTTGGGAGTAACCCTTGCTCAGCAGTGAGATGTACATGGATTGGTTATGATGATGTAACAATCAGTCACTGTTTGAGGACTTGCCAATGATATTATACAGTCAGTTCTTACTCGCGTACTCCTCACGAATTTGAATTGTTATCAAATTGATTTCTTTCACACGTCACCATTCAGTTGTTTCTCTTCAATTTAAGTAATCAAAATAATATTTGTAATTAAGAAAGAGAATAACAAAACGCAAGTACATATATAGTTACGAAAATAAATTGTAGAAGGTAACGCCATTGCATATTTGTTAAAAATCTGTCTTAATATTTCTACGACCTAAAAAGTGAAAGGAGTTTTCTACAAAAATAGCGACTACAAAGAAAAGGACGACACAGACAAAAGGTCCACAAAAAGTATAACTCAACAATTTCCACACGAACAAGAGGAAACTTCTTTACAATATACAAAAAGTCTTTTAGAGGGAAGATACAAAAGAAATCACAAGATAGCCATAATAATGAGAATAAGTAAAATGCTACAACCTCGACGAGTTATGCGATCAATATTGATTACGAGCGAACGGGGAGTATTCGCGCGGTGTAAGCGGAACACATATTGTTCCCTCCCTCGTTAGCAAACTCCACGCTACTTTTTTGACGTCTGCTCTAGAGGTCTCCAGCGGTTCGAGTGCCCTCATGCAAACAAATTTGCACTCTCAAACACAACACGAAACTTCTAAATCCAAGACAGTAAGATTTAAAATTGAACATAAACTTCTCTACCAATCTTACAATGTTTTTTCTTAAGCCCAAACTTATATTTACCGATAAATTTCAGTCTATTTGCTTTTAATATCAAGGCGCTAGGGCTCACAGTTGTTTGTTTTAAACATTTTTGCATGGGAAGGGTTTGTTTCGGTAGAAATATTTTCGTTTGTGCATTCTGCCTTGCCTAACTCTTCAGATGAGTATCAAGGACTTTCTTGTTTGGGGTAAAGTTTCATTTTTATTGCAAATAAGATATCATTTTTATTTTATCTGGGCATAAAATCGTGCTAGGGGATTAGGCCTGACACATTTTTTTGGAAGTTCTATCTATTGAATTATACCTGGCAATTCGAAAGTCTGTTAAGAAAATTTTACGATTTAAAACTCCTTTATTTTAAACAATGCCGGGGAATCTGAAATGCCTGCAATAGACGGCGGGGAACGGCCCGAGGGAGTGGCAACTGTCAATTTTCGTTTATTTGTAGCAGTAACGAAAGTTTTCTCCGGGAAGTGTGCTTAATTTTAATGCCACTAGGCTGTGTTGTGCCTTCATAACTCATCTAAAATGATTTGAAAACTATCGTTTAACATAATACCAATTACTTTTTTACCAATAACTATCACCATAACTTCAATTACTTGATCCTTTTGTTAACGCAGCTGGCACAACACAAAGTAGCTTAGTATTCAGTGACTTTTTTATAAATAATTTGTGCTTTTTTATATAATTTTTTTATACAGTTGTTGTTTATTATAGTGTCTGTTGTAATAATTAAATAATAGTCTTTGTCTCTTCTTTCGAGTTTCATATTTTTAATTACTAGTTAATTTGGGGCAACGCTGTGATTTCAAGGTTTCAAGAACGATGCCACCCGATGCGTTGCGTTGACGTTGCGACGCCTAAGCGGTGAAGAACGAAATGCCACACGGTGCAACGCGTGTGCATTAGGCAAGGGGCCCGGAGACGAAACCTGGAGGGTAAATAAGCGGCGTTAGATTGCTATACTGCATTGCTGTTGTGGCAATCGGTGCTTTGAAATCATAGCGTTGCAGCGACGCAACGCATCAGCAGCGCCTGTGTGGCGTCGCTCTTAAGAGCAATGTGCGGGTGGAGAGCGAAAGTTGCGAAACACGGAAAAACTAGAATCCATTACCCATTTTACCGAACTCGCAACAAGAGACGCGAGTATTAGGTCCCAAAATTTACGAACACCTACCCGCACACCTGAAAAGTGTTACAAACAACAACGATATGTTATATATCCGCCTGAAATACCTTTTATTGAATAGTAAATTTTGCAGTGTAGACGAATTTCTTGCGAAGAAATTGTTATTTTTATTTTTATAATTTTTAAAATGTCTTTGTTGTATTTTGACAATATTTTGTGTTTTTTTAGCATATTACTACTATTCATTACTATTTTTTAGTTTTTTATTAACTTTTATTATTTATATAGTAACTATATAATAATAATAATTAACAAAGTCTGGCCATCATTATTCCTTGACGTTATATTTTTAGTTGTAATATTGTGACACAGATAAATAAAATATATGATTATAATATACTATACTATCTTATGGAAATATCCACGACAACTCTCGTTAGTCACGAGTGCCGTCAAGCGGGAAAAAATGGCAGACATCTCTGTCTTCTCGAAGTTTTCTTACGATACGATACCGATACGGCGGGACGAACAAGTCCGGCGATAAGCGATACGCATGTCCATAGCTGTTGAAGTAGCACTTAGAGCTTTAAATCCCAAAGATCTGAACGGACACTGCCATTGTGCCTGTCACACTGACACTTAAGTTGACAAGTCCATGTCTACTGCTTGGCGGCAGAAATAGGTACGGTGGCAAAATTTCCCTGGAAGAACTCTTTCACAAAGAGCTCTATTTTATTTTATTTTTTATTTTTTTCTACTGCTGCTAAAGTAGTATTACAGACAATATTGAATGTGTCTACTTTTTGTTACAAACTTACCAATAGAATTAAACCTTCCACACCGCAAACGCAGTGTTGACGCCACCTTAACCCTTCTCTCTAAAAATACCAAAATGGCATGTATATTGATTATATTTCCGAGAAGCATTCAATGAGTCCCAAAGGCACCGGGCCTGGGTCTGTAGCACCTGCTTAAGTTGGATCCGATAACCCTAAGGGCTTACCGGGCCCTTATATTCGTAATAAATTACAATCTATACGCATCTGTACCTGTCTTTCTTCAACAATTATACGAGGCGTAGTTCTGTCCTGACCTCTTTGTTAGTTTGATTATAACACGGATCAAGAATTCCAGAGGACAGCTACTCTCCATACTACAGATCGTAGCGCTGAAAAAGGTCAAAATTCCGTCTTAAGTACATCTAGATGGCACTAATCAATAGCTTGGAAATAGTTTGTATTATGTAAATGACCGTGTATTTAAATTAATTCCTCTTGAATATGAAATATAACAAGTCAGCTACTAAAGCTACTTGTCATTACATTCAAAACGCCGTCATAAGGTACAGTCTTGAGAATATCAAGCTTGACAATTTGGAACGTTTTTAACACCTCCGTAGCCGAACGGATACCATGCCGGACTGCCACGCAGAGGTCCCAGGTTCGATTCCCGGGCCGGGAGAAATAGTCGTATGGCCTACAATTATTTCTCTCGTGAGTTTGGGTGTAATTTGTGGTTGCCTATGTGTGTGTCCATGGCACCCGCGACACAGGGTTTCCCTAGTGCGGGGCTATGTTGAGTGTGTGCGTTATTTAAAAAAAAAAGTTGAAGAAATCTGAAGGTGAGAGGTAAAGAAACTAAGACCATATTTTAGAAATTAGATGTTTTTAAAAACGTTGCTTTAGGAAGCTAGAAATCACGCAATAGTAAAAGCCCTATTGTAAAAATTACTCACAAGCAACCACCACCAGATTGGGATCTGCGGTGGCCCGTGTAGAAGCCCTTAAATCGACTTCGCTCTTCTTCGATCAGGTAGGACGCTGCAGAGACACGACATGTAAATGGGGTTTCATGGATACTAGTCTAACCCAATGTGACTGCGGTGCCCCAACAGAGTCCATGCAGCGCTCACTGTTGTGCCCCTTGCGCCCCAATACCTATACGAGGGAAGACGCGGCCACGTGGACAGCGCAGTCAAGGTGGCAACGTACTATTCAGAGTCAGTATAGTCCTGAAATAAAAGAAGTATCAAGAGTAGTGAGAAGAAGAAGTAAAAATTACTTGACACATAAGGTTCCTTACCTCTCATCCACAGAAATTGTCTTGGCTTCGATTTTCATATGAAGAAAAAGAAAATTAAGTAAAATACTCACGGTGTATTTCCCCTAAAATTGATTCATGCAACAATAAAAGATACTAGATCAATAAATCTGCTAGACAAGGTCAAATGGTTCCCGTCAATACTGTTCGCAAAGCCTGGTTGTCAGTGGAAAGGCCGTGACAAATTGATTGGGTAATCGGGCTCGGAGATTAAAGGACGGAGTGATAATTAAGCCTGAACGTATTGTATGCACCCGATTTGTGTCTGAGATCTATCTAGGTGAAGTTTGGGAAGCTAAAAATATATTTTTCTATACTATAGCGAAATTCGATGTAAAATAAATGTAAATAAACAAAAACTATGATTTGTAGGGTTTTCACCTCTGCCTTTTTTATGATAACAAGTGCCGGGATGAACAAGTCGTGCCCTTGGTGGTAAGCGACACGCCTGGCAGTGCCACTCATAGTTTTAAAGTCTCAACGGCACCACCACTGCATCCGTCACCCTGAGACATAAATTGACAAGTCCTATGTGTCTGTAATTTCACCAGCACCCTTACCCTTCAAACCGAAACGCAATAATGCTCGCATTAGAGCTTAGTGGAAATAGATAAGGTAAGGTGACAGTACTTCCCTGGACGAGGTTTTGCACAAGGAGCTCTACTGCTACTTAAAACTCTTTTATAGGTATCACAATTTCAATATTTTTCCCTAAAATTCGATTAGGGCATTTATAATCTAATCTTGAAATCATGCCTATGATGAACTTTGTTCAATAGAAGTTTCAAATCAGTAATAAGCGATTTGAAACCAAAAAGAAAACTAGCAGTAATTTATTATTTATAAAACTGTGTCATCCCTAATGATTTCATTTTTATTTGAAAGAGAGATTGCTGATATTCGATTTCGAGTAGAAATTGAAGTTCAGAATCGGAAATTGATGCTGGATGAGAGATGTAGTAAATTAATAGAAAATAAAATATTACAATTTTATTTCTTTTCATTTACCATTCATTACGTAATATCTAGCAGTATGTATTAATAGGTGTCAAACACTTAATTACTTTATAGTAATTGACCAAGGCATAACCCAATACCTATAAAAATTCTAATTAAGCTTGCCATAATTGGTTGCGTAGGAACGTTTTGTTATTAAACGATTCTATGTCGACTTTGGCTAGAGTACAGAAGTCAGTTGTCGCTGTCAATTTGATTAACAAGTCAAGCAGTAAAGGACGTGGTAAGATGTAAGATGAATTTGAACAACAGCTCAAAGCTAGTAAACCCAGTTGTGTACATTCACACTCTACTGTTCCCACACAGTGTAACAAAAGTGTATCGTAAAAAGTAACACTGCCAATAAAAAAGAACAATATGAAGTAAAGTTTAGCTACTTGTGGTGTGGGTGCTCCCAAAGGCCGCTAAATTCCCTAAGAGTCCAATATTATAACGTGTTTAGGATGATGTTGAGACTACCCCGGTACTACAGTGCTTTCGGGATGTTTGCTTTGGTCAGTACGAATCCCTTTCATGCCGTCTTGCAGAGAAAAGTTGGTCGTTGGTTAGAAGGCTCCGGGAAAGTAACAACAGCATCCTGAAGGTTGTGGCAGAGGACCACAGAGTGCCTGTACTGAGGCATCTCGTACGGACAATCATTCCGCACGAGATGCCTCGTAAGTACATGACATTTAAATTTTAATTATTTAGGTAAAATGTTATATAATATTCGTACCAACAATAGCTCATAAGCTTTGGCCCAACGATTTACAGTACGGGCGCTGGACGAGGAAGTCTTGGGGTCGATTTGGGAAATACATTTTTCGAAATTGGTTCTGGTCTGGTAAGTATTCATAGTACAGGAAATTTCCTACATTGAGACACGGTAACTGTGACTTAAAAAACATTACCAGTTTTATAACAAAAGTTATTCTCAATATACACTTTAATTACCGAGACAACGCCTTCCATTTGCTATGATCCTGGCATCCATCTATCTCCTCATCAACACGCATCAGTGCTTTCATAAATGCTCGTCGGTTAAGGGTACTCTTGATTTGAACTTTCTTGAGGACGTCCGCAATCTGGTCATGGTAAGGTCACCTTGATCGGCCTTTACCAATTTATCAGCTCACTCTCGCCTTATAAATCTATTTCTTCTTTCATTAATTCTCTCCAATGTGTTACGGATGCTTAGATGGTTCACATGTTCGACTAATTATAGTATTCTTAACGCAAGCAGTTTGAAAGTCTAACCCTTTTTTTGACTAATTTTAAACAATTGACTTCCTTTCGACTATAAATAAACAATAAGAGATTTATACCAAACATATTTATAGTAAATATACTGCCTGTACTTTCACCGAGGGGGCGCCAAGAGTGCCATTGCACAGGATTTATACCTAGTTTGGGGTCCTCTTTCCCATGTCTAAGCTCAATTTTCGAACATTTACTTGCAAAGTTCTACATTTTGAGAAACAATTAACGTTCAAATTATAAGACATAAGGTATTTCTTTATGAATTTTATCAGTCAATATTGTTGTAGTGATGATTAAACCAATGTAATAGCAAAGAAAGTTGACGTAAAACTTTTACTGATTCTATTTGACAAAATGATTCAGACGGAATGCTTCCGAGACATTCCATTGACTCACAATAACCCACTTATCGTACATTTTGAAAGTCATCTTTATGAACAAAAATTACCTTACCACTTCCTGTAATTTATATTCCTTAACTAATAAAGCTTCAAATCAATATAAAAAAGATACATCTCGCGCCATAGTACCTTCCATAGGCGCTGGAACAACAATAGCATTGTATTCAATGGAAGGAAATGAATCTCTAAACCATGAGCTGAAGAGAAAAAGACAAAAACCTTAATTCTATTATTTCATTACCCAACCATTTAATGTTGTGTGACGACTCTTGTCGATAAACTACCAGGATTAAGCTATCGTGACTGACCAGCTCATTGTCGATATTTAGTCGGTTCGCGTACGGCGACGATAATCGCGATAATATGGTCAGTACGACTATACGTCTAGTATTATAAATAATACGAGCAGGGTAACTCCATATAAACGTAACAGCGTGACTTATATGTCGATACCTCCACTGAACACTACGTCAACTTAATTATTTGGTAATTTTCTGTTTTTAATGTAAACAGTCTTATTTTATTTAATATTATTATGCTCCCCGAATTTTGTGAAAAAAAAGAAACAGAAAACCAAAATAAAAACAAGATATGACCAAAAAATTGAGTCGGCGTAGTGTTTCTTGGGGGTATCGACGTGAGCACACCCGCCACGCACTTTGCACGGACGCACACATTTGCGTAATTTCGCGGTGCACTCACGTTGCATAGCGCGGGTGGATACTCGATTCAATTCTATAATGAATGGCACTTCATTACAGAATTGAAGCGTTGGCTCGGAGTTTAAAAAAAATACATTAAATAGTAAACGTGTTGTAATATTGTTGTGTTTAGGAGTGACTCAAATTTAGAATACTTCAGCATTTCATTTCCATTTTTTTAACAACTCTGTCACTCCTTGTATGCTTATATTTATGGAATTTGGAACGCGTTTTTCCGACTATTGGTGATGATACAAAAAAAAACATTTTTCTCAGGTGAAATAGACCTGCTAAGGACTAGTGGATTTTGATGTGATTTGAGTTCAAGTGTAATTTGATTATATACGAAATAGAGATAATTGATTTGATTTCATATTCATACTCCTATAACCGAGATACCAATCCGCAATGCTAGTATAAAAATACAACATTAAGAGGTTTAACAAAGATTATTTCAATATAGCGCGAGAATACAGTGATGAAAATCTTAATTTTAAATCGACTTTAAAAAAGGAGGAGGTTCTCAATTCGACTTTTATGAACCAATTTTGATGATTCTTTTTTTTGTTGGAAAGAGGTTACCTCAGTAGTGGTCTCATTTAAATTTGAAGATAATATTCCACCTCTAAGGGTGGCAAACTAGGAGATGGATCCGGTTTCGCGCACATTCCGGTAACCGATTTCAATAAAACTTGGCAAATAGATGTAATTCCACGAACTTTTGAGGTCCGTTTTTTAGTACTCTGTACAGATTTATATTATATTTCAAACCTGTACGTACAACTAAAATAATAATATGACAAACTTACGCTTGCTAAGTGTTGAATTAATGCGTCGAATAAGCGGGAGTTGCCCTACTTGTCGTTTTATACTATGGTACGACTATAGAATCCAATGACTTTATGTAGTGGCTGTGTGACACAGCTATTGGTGTATGGTACAGTCGCGCGTCAATTCAATAACCATGTTACACAGAATAAACAAAAAAGTCGTCCTGCCAGCTCGTAGTTTTAATACAATTTTACTACGACATCTTGTTACTGTATACGTAACACACGATAATGTATCTAAACATGTATCTGTTATGTTTTTTAAAGAAAATGGAAAGGAAAAACTTTGGAATAACAATAATAGAATAATGGAACCGGCACACCCAGAAGGGCTGTGCGCTTAATAAATTCAAATTGCAAATTCATTTATTTTCAGACCAATTAGTACATAAATTTGTTACTAACAAATTTATGAGCTTAGTAGAAACAAGGAACAATTACAATACATTACATTAAATTACATTGTTATAAATACATTATTATATGTCCTCAGTAGAAGTAGAGCACCTTGTGAAGGAGATGGTCCAGGGAAGTACTGCCACCTTACCATTTCTGCCGCCAAGTAGTAATATCAGCATTACTGTGTTCCGGTTTTGAAGATTTCTTTTTTTACATTACATTACATTACTATATAAACTAATTTTTTGTCCAAAACTCAGTTTGTCTTATTTCGAGTTAAGTAGATATTTTTTAATTGGTAACCTAGCACAAAGTCGAATTTTTTTTTGTTCGATATAACGTTTGTTCGAATTTTCATTACACCGAAAACCGAATTATAACGAAACAGTTGTCCTTTAAGGATATGTTGAATGTTTATCGCAAAGACACGATTAGGGTCGGTTAAGTTAGGTTACGTTAGGTTTAAAAGAAAAAACATTTTCCTATCAAGATTACTTTCGAGGTTCTGAAATTTCGACCAAACGTTATTTCTGGAAAATGTCATTTCGGATTACTGATAGGTAACCCTTTTAATTGTTTCTTACAATATTCTAACGACGGTTTTATTGATGTTTAGAGAATCATATTTTACGGTCAGAAATAGTATAATCGTGAATTTCATATATTGAGGTACAACACTATTGTAATAACTGTGCGATATATATATTGTAAAACCATTCTAAAAAAAGATTTTACAAAAGTCTTTAATACTGCATGATGCTGCGGGAGACCAGATAAAAATACCGGGATTCAGTAATCTGTCCCGCGAATTCGCACAAGTGCACGATACTTAGGTATATACAATACGTAATAAACAGGGTGGCCGGAATAGTGACGTCCAAAAAAAATTAGATGCTGCACATTGTGGGGTATCCGAATCACGCCCATGAATGTACCGCGATTTTTCGTAGTTTTCGAGTTATGATTTTATTTTTATTTTTATTTTATTTATCCGGTTATTAGTCTTAGTGGTTCAGTAATTAGCCTTAGGGAAAATAAAATAGGCAATAATTTATTTTTTTAACCAAATTACTATCGTAGGAATTTTCGACCTCAGTACCTTTGTACGCTGATTTCAGCAAATAAAGGCCCATTAAGCCTAGACTACTTTTTATATTAATATGAAAGTTTAGAGTCTAGTGCAGTTTTTAAAGTTACCCAGGAACTATGAAATTGCCGGATTAGATTTTTAATTTAAAGTTGAATATTCAAATCTGGCTCTCTCGAATGTGAATTTTCCACTTTGAGTCAAAACTTTCGTAGCTTCCATTGATGTTACGAAGCCGATCATTTTTTGCGTTAAAGTACAATTCATAACGATTGAGTTACAAAAGAAATTCGAAAAATTGTTGTAGAAAAAAAAATTACAGCCGATCCGGTTGAAAATTTCAAAAAATCCGTTAAAAAAATCATAACTCGAAAACTACGAAAAATAGGGTTGATTCAGATACCCCTCAATGTGAGGCACCTAAATTTTTTTGGACGCCACTATCCCGGCCATCCTGTATAATATAATGTAATTATAAAGTATGACCATTTCCACAAATAAATTACTTACGATACTTTGATTTAAACTTTCATGTGTTTCCCCAAACCAAAAATCAAATGAAGTGTAAAAATTCACACATTTATTTATTTTCATTTCTAGTTCGGGATTTAATCATGTATAAAACATATTTTGATTACCTCGACGTTTCGGACGCATTGCAACGTCCATGATCTCGAAGGGACTGAAAAGGCGCGTCAACATATTCAAGTCGTGCGAAAAAAATCAAATTATTTAAGAATTAAGAATTTGATATCTCAAAAATATCCAATAATTCTGATGAATTCAAATTAAAGTTGTTTATAGAGTACACTATTATAACCTTATAAATCAGAATCCTTACTTCCTGAACCTTGCTTCGGCACTTTGTTATAGAGGTATAGTGCTTACGACTGTAAGGTGCTTACGAAGCTCCTTACAGTGAATATGAAATGAGTGCTGAAACTGTCCATTATCTAAAATGCGACTAATTGAGAAATGGTCAAATATCCCTTTTAAATAGCAAAAAATAGAGCACAAAATTCTCTTTTTTTAAAACAGTTAAAATTAGTTAACGTGTTCGTCTTATCGGAACTTAGCCTAACTATGCATAGCTGAAATATCATTGAAAGATACAAAACTAGTGGATTGTATGATTGATAAATATTTCCTAGTTTTCAGTTTATATTTCAACACTTAAAAACAAACATTAGCAAATCCATGTCATTCAAAAAAATATAAAAAATAATTAAAAATGCAAAAGAGTTTGCAAGTTTGCAACAATCATTAAACAATTTCAATATCCTAAAACTAGGTTATGTTTTTATGATATCTCAGAAAATTATTTTGTCACTTAGCCCCGTTTGAGTTAACGGACGGCAGTATACTGTGACTGAGACTGTCAGTAGTAGGTTTTTTTTTTTACTAAAATGCGATCTTATATCTGTAATATCGTAAAAATTGTGGTTTCGTGGAAAAGGAAAAGTTACGGAAAAACTTCTATAAATATTTTTGTCCCACGATTTAGGAGCCATCTTTTTTTTAAAATGACTTCCACAAAAAGGAGGATGTTTTCAATTCGACTGTATTATTTTGTGTGTATGTTACGACTACTCCGACATTTGTGGACCGATTTTGATAATTTTTTTAGGGAGTGGTAAATTAGGGCGAATCCGGTTAATTGGATTTCACCCACTTTCCGTTAACCGATTTCAATTAAACTTGGCAGATATAATTTACAAACAAACTTTAGAGGTACCTTTTCTTAAATAAAATGTTACGATTATTATTATTACACCAAGTAAAGGAACGAACAGGTCGTGCGCGTAGAACTTTAAATTGCATATGTCTATGTGGCACTGCCACTGCTTCCGTCACCCTAAGACATGAAGGCTGAAGTTTCTTTCACAAGGAACTCGACTACTACTAATACACATATAAGGTGACGGTACCAATGATGGACATTTCAATGGAAGTGTCTTTAAATTTAAAATAACTTTTTGTTTTTATACATCCTCAAGAACGATTTTGCTGTAGGATGTTTCATAAAAAAACTGTTAAAATTATTACTAAAAAAACCTAAACAACAATTTTTCTAAACCTTCTGCAACAAACACCAAACATCCATTTTAAAGTAACCACTAATCGACACTCATCAATGATGAAAACCCAGTAATTGGCACTTACCGATAAGAAACGTTTTAATATGATAGAAAATGAAATCATGAATGAAATATTCTTTATTGCACATAAAATTACAATTAAAATACAATTCAATAGCTTAAGTATAATAGTAGTAAGTCAATGTGCAACAGGCGGCCTTATTGCTATGTAGCAATTTCTTCCAGGCAAACTTAGGATAGATATTTCGGATATACAAAGAGGGGTGCAACCAAAGAATATCATCATAAGTACACTAAATAATAAGCAATAATAAAAATATATACATATCCGTAGATAGATACACATATACATACAAATAATAATAATATTATTAATTCATACATAAACATAAATACACAATAATATTAAATGCATATATACTTTTAAAGGAAAAAGAAAAATGAAGGAAATAAATTAAAGGATAGTAGAGGACAGACGAAATTTAGGAGTTGAGGAAGTGATCCTTGACACGTTGTTTGAAGAAAATGTTGTCCTGAATCTAGAGAAATAAATTTAAAAATAGATATCCAACAGTGGTTTTTTTTTTCTATATTACCAAGTGACGGGACTAACCAATCATGCTCGTGATGGTAAGCAACATCCCTATCCATGACAGTTGCAGTGCCACTCAGAGCTTTTACCCAAAAAGATTTTAGGGGCACTGCCACTGCGCCTGTCACCCTGAGACATAAATTGACAAGTCCCATGTTTACCCTTCTAAACCTCAACGCTGTAATCTTCATAGGCATAGGCAATGTGACAGTACTTCCCTGGACGAAGTCTTCCAAATGGAACTCTACTGGTACTTTAGTGGTGCTTATCGATCACTAGCGCCACCATCGTATGTATATTTATTTATTATATTATGTATTTATTCTTCTTCAAAGATTCGATAACAAAAGTAGGTAGGCAGATAAAGCCCTTAAAGCCGTGCGTAAATTTCCTTAAAACTCTCATCTGCCGCTTGACAGTCAACCCGTGCCCGTGAGGCGCATAATCGCTCTGAAATATCGGGAAGATTAAAAACTCATACCGCGGTAAGAAACCTGCAACTAGTGATAAACGTTCAGATTATAAGTTTACTCAAACTTTTCGATTGCCTACATTTTTCATTAGAAGAACTGAATATAAGAGTGGTTAGACACGGCGACATTTACTATTGCGATTGCGATTTATTTACTAATTCTATGCAATCGCCTATAAATCCCAAGTGTAACGATGCAATCGCGCGTTTGTATCGATGCAGTCGCGCGTTTGTGTCGATGCAGTCGCGCGTTTGTATCGATGCAGACGCGCGCTTGCATTGCGTTTGAATCGCTGCTTAAAATCGCCGTATGTAATCGGTTTTAGATTTTGGTAAAAATAGACATGGACACATTATGTAACATACACGTTATGGCTCACGCACCACAACAAAAACGGTACAGTAGGTACATAAACAATTTAAAACTAATGAGGAAAAAGTGTCCTTAACGCTAAGAGCGCTCTTTTAAAGACAACCTTTGGGGCAGAGGAAAACTAAACAGAGTGCATAAATAAAAATCTAGATAAATACAAAAATATATTCAAAACACAAAGAAAAATTCCTCTGATCCGGCTGGAACTCGAACCAGCGACCTCGGCATACCGTGGTTGATGCTCTCTCAACTGAGCTGAGAGGAACGAACCAGCAGACCTTACGGTTTCTCTATGTGCTTGTTGCAGATCTTTGTTTATGGTTTTTAATAACATTTTTTATCGCAGCGCCACCTGCCATCATATCATAGTAGTAAAACATCGTTATATTCGATAAACTTATTATTCCTACGTCATATTTTTAAATGTCTCAGAAGCAGTGTCCCTCAGTAAGGGCTAGCACAGTAGGGCGCGACTTGCGCGAGAGTGACATAAGACGCGATATACTGCTATTCTCGCATAGAGATCTCGCGCTTTATGTCGCTCTAGCGCAAGTCGCGCCCTTTAGTGCTAGCCCTACAGATCTTTGTGATTGAAAAGTCTGATTGGCATTGCAACTGTTATGAGGCGTGACGCTCGGAAATTTTTATGAAACTAGTAGCAGTACAGCTCCACGTGTAAGACTTCGTCCAGGGAAGTACAGTCACCTTGCCTAGGGTAAGGGAGCTGGTGAAATTCCAGGCACATGGAACTTGTTAACTTGTCTCAGGGTGACGGAGGCGGTGGCAGTACCCCTCAGATCTTTGCAATTTGAAACTCTGAGTGGCACCACCACCAGGTGCACGAAAAGTCTCTTTACCTGCTGCTATCATAATCATCATCATCGTCGTCATTATTTTAGCCAAAAGACGTCCACTTCTGAACATAGGCCTCCCCCAAAGAACGCCACAACGACCTGTTCTGCGCCACTCGCATGCTGCTGATTCTCGCAGCCTTCATTAGACCACCAGTCCACCTTGTGGGTAGTGCCTGCGCTGCGTTTCTGGTACGCGGTCGCCACTCGAGAACTCATCGGCCCATCGGCCATCTGTTCTGCGAGCAATGTCTGTCCATTACCACTTAAGTATTGCAATTTTTAGGGCTATGTCGGTTACTCTGGTTCCATTGCGGATATCCTTATTACTGATTCGATCTCGCAATGAAACTCCGAGCATAGCCCTTTGCATTGCCCTTTGAGTGACCTTGAGCCTTCTTATGAGACCTCCTGCAATGCAACTACTTTATTAGAATTTTGTTCTGAAAATTTGCTTCTAATTTTATATAGGTTATAGTTTTGAAACTGTGTATCATATAATCTCATATAATCTTTGTTAGAATCTGCTTAGTAATGCCTTAAGTGTGTGTGTGTCGTCGTCCCGAGGGTTAGGGCCGGGTGACTTTTAGTTCAAGTGTTAAACGTTTAACAAGGACCAGTTCCTTCAAAATACGCAATGTCTTCTAAATTTACTATACTAGTTTATGCAATCGTTTGGCCTAAGTAATAGGTACAATATTTTAAGACCTAATTATATAATGATTGCGTACATATGCAGGGCAATCGCTTTACCACGTGACTGCAGATTGAATCAGCTGACGTATCTTTGTTTTTGGTTTTAACAGCTTTATTGCGTTTTTTTGTTTGTATCCCGAATTCCTGAAACCCTGATCATTGGCAGTCAATTATAAACATCGGTTAGGGCATAAAGGACACTGCGCACTTTTTATAAACTACAGATTTAATCACTTTGGAAAAAACATCATCAACTTATTATACGGGGCAATGATATCGCTGGTCTCCTTTGAAGAGAAATCTCAGGGTTCACACGTTTTCCAATTATTTCTTTCACTATTAGCAACTGTGCTACGAAATATTAAGAAATGTACATAACTTAAAAATTATATCATGTCCCCACGGGGATTCAAACTGTCCACCTTTCAACTATTATCCTACTGCGCGACCACCGCATTTTAAGTAAATGACGTAATTGGAAATAAAACTTTTTTCCTGATCTAAATGTAAATATTTTTTACGGTCACAAACATGTTAGTTTGTTTGAAAAAATAAATATATGAGATTTAGAGCGCTGCCACACGATGCGCCATTGTGACGACGTTGCTTGTGACGCTGCCTTGTGCTGTACATGTAGGTATATACTCGTAAATCAGAACGTCATGTCACACGCTGCGTTGAAACGCCACGCCAATGCGAGCTACTTAGTAAGCTGAAATGATAGCGTTATGACGACACAATCCCGTGTGGTATCGCTCTTATATCCGGAAAAAATTGTGTCATTTCCAATAACTATAGCAATCGCATAACTGTACAAAGTCGATGAATGATGTAGGCTATAATTTTCAACCAGCATTGAAATATAATATACTTTAGCAAATTAAACTATTTTTCCGGGTTTAAGTCGCGTATATTCGTTTTTTCAAACAAACCAACGTTTTGGTATCTTTACAGGTCCCATGGCCATGTCAGTTAACCGTGACTTAAATCCGGAAAAATAGTTTCATTTCCTATGTGTAACAATCGCGAATATATATATATATAAGATCTCGAAATATATATTTTATTTTCTCTCAATAATGTCTAAAAGTAATTACAATCTTACGTAAAATTACAAGTTCCTCAGTGAGAGCTGCAGTCTCTAGAAGGTTGGAAACCTGTCGATCACCAGTCTCATTCAATAACAACAAAAAATAAAATTCTAATGGGAACAAACCACGTATTCGGCATCGTAGGTGTCTCCATAGCGCGGGATCGATTCCCGACCGGTTCTATATCACTACCATCTCCGGATTAGACGAGTTTGTCGGACAAATCACGGCGTCGGCTTGTTGAGACCACCCTGTAGATAAATTGTATGCTTAACACAATCCCCGCTCTAAAGAGTTATAAGTCGGTTGTTGTATATGGTCGGATAATCTTGACTAATACATTCACTTGACCACACTTCCAACTAAACAAACTATTACATATAAAACCGCTATGTAAATGACGTAAGTTAAAGTTTTCTAGGAAGAAACTTGATAAGTGTCGTCACACTTTTATTTTTAATTTCTTTTGTAACTATTTTTGCAACTCTTTGATCTCGATACGCATCACTCAAAAACATGATCCTCGGGCGTTACCACAGCGTCTGTCGCAACTATGGCAAAAGATCTGATAGTGTGACCCCTGGTCTATGGAAACTGAGAAAGCAGCTACTATGGGATACGTCCTGTGCAGATTTTATAGTTCCCTCTGATGTGATATCTCAGATATACCTTACATATCTTAACATTAATATACTTCACAGCCAGCGCAACTGACACTACAAAAGTATTGCATCGCTGCTAAAAATCTCTCTTTCTTTAAAAACAATTGAATTTGTCTTTTGTTACGTCATTTAGGTAATCACCACACTTGTCGACACGTAATCGGCTTGAGCTAGAAAAAAAAATCCATATATCCATGCAATAAGAGAGAAAAACACATGTACGTTAGTGTTAAATTGTATATGCAGAAATTCGTTAGTGGCATTTGATTACTCATCACTATTTTAGTATTATGTTAATATTGCTGGATTCTGTTTATTGAACTGACCACCTGGTATTAAAATAACGACCTCGGTGGCTCAACGGTTCGCACCGATGAAGTCCCGAGTTCGATTAAATAAAGATAAAGATAGAAGATAAATAGAAATAAAATTTTAGAAATAATAATAATAATAACGCACAGCACTTGTGAAACCCTGTGTCGCAGGTGGCGTGGACACCCACATCAACAACCACAAATGACACCCAAACTCATGAGAGCAATAAATGTAAACTATAGAAATATTTCCTCTGAGTGGCAAACCAGCATGGTAACCGTTCGACCACGGAGGTAGTAAACTCTTGTTCTAGTCTGTAGTGCCACAGAATTCCCTTGCTCTAGTACTCTAGCTCCGTACTATTACAGGCAATAATCTAGTTAGAAGCTAGGTTATTGATGTAATTACATCAAGTAACACGATTTCTGTTTCTGGGTTATCATTTTCTAATTAATTGGTTCTGTCATGAAAACACGAAAAAACTTTATTTCGCTACAAAATCTTACTTTCTGTGGTCAGCTCAACGAAAAGTTGAAATTGTACATATATTTGGGTTTCTCTTCATTTAAAAACGAAAAGGAAGCAGTATACTTGAAATCATTAGTATAGAGGAATATTTTTTCTTTTTTAATAGTATCAATTGACGGGACGAACATGTCGTGCGCCTGATGGCAAGCTACATGCCGACAGTTGCAGTGCCACTCGAGAGCTTTAAATAGCAAAGATCTGAGGGGCACTGCCACTGCGCCCATCACCCTGAGACATAAGTTAACAGGTCTTATGTGCCTGTACTTTCACCAGCACCTTTAACCCTTCAAAACCGGAACACAGTCAAATCAGAAAGACAACCTTTTGAAAATTCGTTATTATAGTGTTATATGACACATTGTTGTTTATTATTATTATCGATTCTATCTTTACTGTTTATGAGAATGTAATAAGGTTAATTACAACGATAGGTAGATAAATTTACCATAAATTATTATTCCCCACACCTGCGTAAGGCGTGTCTATTAATACATCCTTAATTAATTTATGGAAGTGTTATTAATTGATGATTTTACGAGCTTTGGAAGCGGCCATTGTGACCACGGAACGAACTACGACAAATAAATAAACAGAAACAAAAGCTCCCTTAGATCTATTATGTCTCAAAGCGGAACGAAGCAGAACTGTATTTTAGCAACAAATAGTGTCACGTTTGTTTTTACTTACTTGCGAGAAGATATCAATATAACGAAATAGTTATTAGTTGATGAGCAAAGCTATTCTCCGTAAATACGAGTAAGAACGCGATTACAAAATAGAAAGTATCCCATTCATCTATAAGGTAAATAATAGCTTGGGAAGCCATCTCGATTTGTGTACCTTAACATCCTAAGAACCAGCAAACTACAACGGCAAAGCGCTAAACGCCCAATTTACATTACAATGTACTTAATAATAGTATTTTATGCAGTCGTTGCTTATTGAGGGTCCTTAAAGTGGAGTACCGTGTTTATACGTACGAGATTATTAATGATTATTAATGATTCTAAACAATACTTTTTCTACGAGTAAATAAAATAATAAAACAGAACAAATGTTTATTGTAAATTTTGTTACAATCCATTACAACAAACGCAATTTTTTAAATAAACTTTAACCCATTTATTAGGGTCGGCAAAGGTTCCACAATACAGCTTCTTCATATATTTAGATGAATGCCGAAAACGCTACAAAACAAAAGTCAAATAGAATATAGCTGGCCAAGTATAAACCGCATATATTATAACCAATCATTTTTTGTATAAAGATTTGTGGCCCAGTTACATGACTTTTAAGACCAATTTAACCAATCAGGTAGCATAGCTTTTGTATATAGTTTTTATATATTTTATTTATTTAACAAAAACATGACGTTATTTTTTTATGAAACTCATTACAATTCTATGTACAGTACTATTACTTATTATAGTTATGTGTAGAGAAATTTAATGAAATTTTTCCGCTCAGTGGCGAGTACCATAGAATGGAATTTTAATTCAGAACTAAAAAGAGCGCCTTTATGATATGGTTTACAAAATTATAATTGACAGATTAAAGTACAGGAGTAGAAAAATATAATTAATTGCTTCAGGCGCAAAAAGTTTTGTAAGAAAAACGTATTTTTCTTGATACTCTATAGTCATATAAATGCGATTTTTTCCTTACAATGTACACTTTATTTCATTGATCATAGTAATAACACAGGTAATATAATATTAAACTAGTACAGATACCCAATCACATACAAAGAAACGTCGCTCTCGTAACTTGGCTTATTCGGACGGTTATTTTGATTCTAATCGCTGACCAAGTAAACTCGGGATGCAATTGTAATAGTCTTCGAAATGCCAACAGATGGCAGCTATTATTACATTTTTGTCCAGGTTTTGCACTTGTTCAGGCGTTGATTATATGTACAATAACATATAATGAAATAACAAAAAGCTGAGTCTTTGCTGTGCGTTTTCTATGCCAATGCCATCTAATGGTAAACATCGGAACTATTGTTACAAATGTTGCTAAAGTTATTGTGTTACACTTAGTTATATTAGTTGGTTTGCAAAATATTTTTTTTAATGTTAATTTCTATTTTTATTGAATTGATATTCAATTATTTTATGTGGAATTACTCCACTAGTTTGTTATAATGATTAATACAAAGACCGAACACACAGAAAAAATTCATTCGATCCGATCGGATTTGAACCAACTACTATCTAGCATACCGTGCCCGACGCTATACCAACTAAGCACGAAACAAACCAGCGGACCTCAAGAATTTTGCTATATGCTTGGGTCGTTTCTTTGTAACTGCCTCCGTGGCCGAACGGTTACCATGCCGGACTGCCACGCAGAGGTCCCAGGTTCGATTCCCGGGCCGGGAGAAATATTTGTATGGCCTACATTTATTTCTCTCGTGAGTTTGGGTGTAATTTGTGGTTGTCTATGTGTGTGTCCATGGCACCCGCGACACAGGGTTTCCCTAGTGCGGGGCTATGTTGAGTGTGAGCGTTATTATTATTATTATTATTTGGTTTTTCAACGACTTTTTAGCCGTAACGCCATATATGAGTAATCTATTATATTTCGTCACCCAGTTGGATACCTTTACAGCTACCAGTCCCGGCTAGAGATGTCGCTATTCAATCTATTTATATTTTTATTGAAATGATATTCAATTGTTTTATGTGAAATTACTCCACTAGTTTGTTATAATTATTAACACAAAGATTCCTTCGATCCGGCCGAATTCGAACCGACGTCTTGTAGCATACTGTTAATTTCTTTTTAACTTAATACTTACTCTGAAAGACACTCTGGGGCCCAGTTTGTAAATACACTGAAAAACATTGACTTCAAATCAAGTAAACGACACTATTCACAAAACGATTAAATTCGTTACTTATAATGGTTGTCGCTATATAATAGTACAGCTCCTTATGATATAGTCCATCCAGGGAAATACTGCCACCTCACCTATTTCTGACACCAAGCAGTAATGTGAACAACACTGCGTTCCCGTTTCGAAGGGTAAGGTCCCTGGTAAAATTACAGGCACATGGGACTTGTCAACTTATGTCTCAGGGTGTCGGGCTCAGTGGCAGTGCCCCTCAGATCTTAGTGATTTAAAGCCCTGAGTTGCACTGCAACTGTTAAGGACAGACTCGCTTACCACCAGGCACAGGACTTGTTCGTCCCGTCACTTAATATTATAAACCCAAGATCAGCGGGGCATTGCCATTGCGCCCGTCACCCTGAGACATAAGTTGGGAAATCCCGTATGCCTGTAATTTCTCCAGCACGCTTACTTTTCAAAATCGGAACACAGTAATGTGTTGGCGACAAAATAGATAAGGTGGCAGATCCCTGGACGAGCTCTACTGCTACGAACTATTTGAAATCCAGAATAGTTTTACCCGTTTACAGGGTACAGGGTAATTTAATGACAAACGTTTCGGCTAGTGGTCGCATCCGTGTAGCGTGTAACGGCCTTTGAAATAACGTAATAAAGTATTACCATGGTAATAAATGGTAATTGTTTAATAAACCACGAAAAACCCGAAATTTGCAACAAAGTAGTCAAGTACCTGAAGGTATTATCCCCACACCTCAGGTTAGCGTTGGTGTCGGAACTCGATAATTTAAGTAAGAAGGGAGCACATCCATCAATTAACGAGGGCGGTCGTTGGGCAATTAAAATGACTTCCCTAGTCTGAGGGGAGCGCTAAAATGTAGTTTTGCGAAGCTGTAATTTTGCTATTGTGGACAAGAGAATTGCGTAAAAGGCGATTTTTTGCAACAAACCAAACTAATATAAAGTAACTCTGTCTAATAAATTTTGACGAATAAAAACCGCTGAACCATATTTGATGAATTTTATAGAGATAGATGAGACCTTGAAGAAGGACATTGCCTACTTTTATTCACAAAAAATAATCTTAAAGAGGGTGAAATAGGGGACACTCGAAGTTCTTATTCCACGCAGACGAAGTAGTAGTCATCATATCGCGTCGATAAAGAGATTTAGTAATGAGATAAAAATAAATTTTCATTTGTGGAAACGAATAATGGACAACACTTACCATTTCTACGTCATATTTTGTATACTGTATTTAGTAAAAGGAGACATCCCTCGTCAAAGGAAAATTATTACATATTTATAATAGTTTATTTATGGAAACACAGGTTATATAAAAGCTGACATATACAAAATAAGTATAGCTTCACTGTATCGAGTCAAGCATTGGGCATACAAGTATTGAAGGTATATTATACATTCACTCACATGCGCTTCGACAGATTAAACTGTTTCTTTTTCAATAATATTACATGGACGCGCACATATGGATTTAATAAGTCGGTCAGAATTTAAACGCGATGACAGTTACATGGGTCAAATTTAATGTTAACGAGATGTCAAAATAATATTGTAATATAAATAAAGTCAATAACGTCCAATGTAAAAAAATAGACAATCAATTTAGAGACTTTTTATTTAAAAATTCAGACACTGTGTAACATAGTATATTTTATTAGTTAATAACTTGTTTCATTGTTTTTTAAATAGCATAAATTTTTTCTCAGATCGTAATGCTTTCGGTCAATTGTTATAAATTTTTACACGGAAAAGTATCTACATTTCACAAGGGCAGCAATGTCGCTGGTAAAAAGTAATTGGTGTTAAATAGTTATAGCTCATGTACACTGAAAAAACAATGTTCTAGAAACAAACAATATGTTGTTAAAGGTGATCAGATAATTTGTTTCCTTGTAACATGTACTGAACCTATGATTGCAGCAACCAAATTAAATAATGAATTTAATCATGTTGTGTTTGATACCATAAAGTAACTCGATACAGAATGTATATCCAGCCATCTGTATATTAATATTCTATGTTATTAGTACTTATTATTAAGTAGTGTATTTATGAAGATATTCTTTGGTTGCACCCTTTTTGCATATTTATTTATTTATTTTGATACACCACCTTTACATCTATTGAGAAATTACCGTTTTGTCATATTCGAAGTCAAAGTCAAAGATCATTTATTCCATAGGTAAAATCAATTTATACTTGAAAACGACACATTACATTAAGCTCATTCACTACGCTGATTTCCCTGAGAAGAACGAGCAAGAAAGTCTAGAGATTGCTCTTTTCAAATAAACTTAAATGCTATGCTACTTTGAATCAAATTTGTGTGGATTCTGGAGCCGTGTCGTCTTTCCATACATCTTTATCTAACACGTAGTCTTCAATTTTGTAATATGGCTATTCAATCAAAATATTTTTAATGTAGTTTTAAACTTAGGAAAATGATAATCTTAATATATGCTCCGGAATCTTATTGTAAAAACGTATACCCCATAAAAGACTCGTTTTCCTTGGTTAAACGAAATCGTGGTACAATGAGTTTGGACTTAGCTATTATACAGTATGTCGTACCATTACAGGCGTATACAGCAATTAAGCATGATAACATCACAAAACTTTAATTAAAAAGAAAATAGAAAATAAAAATAATGTACAGAAAAAGAAACCAAAAACGACTATCTAAGAGTTTATCGAACAAAACCCCTAGACTTCAACCCCTAAAGTAGGTTGTGACGTTCCGCTTGAACTTATAAAATGATTCTTGAAAGATGTAAACTTCGTCTATATTAACATAATTGAAAGTTCAGCAGCTACGAAAAAGTATAGAAAAATGACCCACATTAATGTCCCAAATTCCTATCCTAAGATAGCTTGAAATAAATTGCTACATAGCAATAAGCTGAAATCGCTGTTTTGTGTTGTCACTGTAATTTTACGTGCAATAAAGAATATTTCACCCATTCATTCACCCATTCATTCATTCATTCGTTCATACTCAGCTATCTATTTCGGGCAAGTGAGCGTTATTTTACCCTTGAGTCTTTATCCAACCGTCGTTCAGTTTGACAGATGACGACGTGAAAATGGAAATGGTGGGTGATAATGACTCTGACCGACATCATCGTATTCGCAAAGCGATAATTGCATCAGCTTTTTAATTGCAAACTTGCAGACTTTAGCCGTTCTGAGATGAAATGGCCAGGCATTATATGATAGGATAGTTTGTTCGTTTTTGCAATAATATTCCGGAGCATATATTAAAATAATTAAGATTATCATTTCCTACCTTTAAAAACTACGTTAAAAATATTTTGATTGAAAAATCATATTACAAAATTGAAGATTACGTGTTAGATAAAGAGGTATGGAAGGACGACATGGCTCTACATTCCAGACAAATTTGATTCAAAGTGTATTCCATAGCATTTAAGTTTATTTGAAAAGAGCAATCCCTAGAGTTTCTTGCTTGTTCTTTTCAGGGAAGTCAACATAGTACTGGACCAGCTGTAAATTAAAATTTAAAAGTAGCTTAAATGTGACGGTTTGAAGTGTAAATTTATTTTACCTATGGAATAAATGATTCTTTGCCTTGACTTGACTTGTTCCGACATAAGAACGTAAAAGTAATAAATAACTATCTGCCTTTGTAGTAAACACGTTTGCCAGCCATCTAAATCAATATGAATTGGCGACTGGACAAGAATACAAAACAAACAAATATATAAAACATTTAAGGCGAGTCACTCTAGGAGAAGCGGGAAAAATTCTTTTGTTAGATCAAATGGTTTAAATATTTACTATTCTATAACAAAAAATATTCAATATACCTAAGGATATTGTCTAAGGAATATACTAATGTATTACACGATAAGATGTACTTTATCCGATCATATAAAATCCTAAAAACAGGCTGTAATAAAAATCTAAAACGAATTATTTAAGAACGAAAGATTAGACTTTGTACATAATTTTTATATGGTGATATTTATCTTTAAGTACTAGAGAGATCTTACTAAACTTTAGTTTTCAACCGAAGCCCTATCTATTAGTTAGTAAATTCACGCTTACCCCAAAATTTGCAAATTGCCCAGCTGTTTAACGACGCGCCGCGATTCCCACTGCCCCGTTATGTTACGGATATGTGTCAAATTTTCTTATTCTTCATATTATTTTTCAACGCGCGGGTTGCGGGACGCGAAAAGCGGTCCCCCTCACCTCACCTCCAAAAATGTAGGCTCGCATTGAAATACCTCGCCTTAAATTGCTATAAAAATAGATTGAGACGAGAAAATGTCTATATAAAGAGCTGCGAGGGGCGTGATGCCTTGTCAATACATAATTTGATGTGATTAGCTCCTAAACAATACTCACTTTACAAACAACTAAACATTTTTTTTATACTCTCTCACTAAGTATACAACTATCATCTTATACAACTGCTCACGTATAATTAATATTATGAATGCGAAAGTACATAGAGTTACACTTTCGTTTCGTTTTCGTTAAAAGTAACAGACAGGGGTCTGTTACGTTTTCACGCCTAAACTACTGAACCAATTTTGATAAATTTTGATTTAGAGATAAATGGGACCTATGAGAAGGACATCGGCTACTTTTTGCCATAAAATATATCTTAAAGGAGGTGGAATAGGGGATGAAACTTTGTGTGGAAAACTAATAAAAATATCAAAATTCGTGTAGTACTCTATGCTACTCTATGTAGGTATTCTACGCAGAAGTAGCGGACAGCAAGTAACATTTAATAATTGTAAATATAATCTCATTAAATTTACTAAAATTATAATCATTAGTGCCATTACAGGGTTCATGTGTTTGAAACTTTTATTCTGTTTTTTAACCGACTTCAAAGAAAGGAGAAGGTTCTCAATTCGACTGTATGTTTTCTTTTTGTATGTATGTTACGAGAAAACTCCGGTATTTGTGCACCGATTTTCGAAAGAATGTACCTCCATAGTGGTCCCATTTAATTTTGAAGAAAATCATCCACCTCTAATAGTGGCTGTTCACTCATGAAGATTCATTTTTATAAATAGCGGCTAAATTTTATTGTAAGGAGCAATTATTTTAATGGTTGATTTTGCTATTCTCTCATTCAATGCGTTTTTCTCTCTCAATATACTTTGAGTAGTGAGAACCGATTTTTATTATCTCCTGTGTCAAGTTCCGTATAGTGGCGAACTAGGGGATGAATCCGGGTTTGCGCACTTTCCGGTAACCGATTTCAAAAAATCAAATAGATGTAAGTATATATGTATGTAGCAAATAGATGTAATTCCACATAGTTTTGATGTCCGTTTTTTAAGTACTCTGTACTGAAATTATAATTTTGTAACACCTTTGACAACGCACATGAAACAATTAATTATGAGCAAAATATAACACCGATGTCCTATAACTATTCTTTTCATTTTTTCAAGAATACTGTTTTCTTTTGTGTTAGATATGCTTATGGGGATAATGGGCCGATGACTTTAACTGCGAACCGTGTGCTATGAATAAAGTTAAGGCGTTACCATATCCAGTAGGTATAGTTTTATTTTCATCAAACGGTAGTTATAGCTGGCCTCCTAATTCGAATCTAATCTTCTAATTTTGGTGACCCTTTTTTTGTGAAATCTTTAATATATATATTCTTTATTACACCAAATAAACACAACAGAAATATTAGTTTAACAGAAGGTGAGCAAAGGTGGGCTTATTTTTTAAAGAGATCTCTTCCAGCCAACCTAAGTCAGTGAGATCTAAGGTTATAAGCGGGCAACAGCGTGCAAGAGAATGAGAAAGAAATATATTATATTTCATAAATTTATTTATAATGTGATCTAGTTCATATTCCGGCTACATTTTTTTTCCAAGTGACGGGACGAACAAATCCTGCGCACACGAACAAATCGTGGTAAAGACACACGACAAAGCCTGTCCACAACAGTTGCAGTGCCACTCAGAGCTTTAAATAGAAAAAATATGTGCAGCACAGCCACTGCACCCGCCACCCTGAGATATAGGATGATAAGTCTCATGTGACTGTAATTTCGTCATTTAGATCATTGATTGGTAAGAATAAGCAATCTGCTTGCATGCACGCAAAAAGAAGCCTTAAATCATCAATTTTGCTGATGTTTATTTTGTTATTAATTTGTATTTCCTGTAAAGAAGATTTTGATTTTAATAATAAAAACCAAAACAAAACAGACCAAACCAAAATGATAACAAGACCACTATAGATTACATTCAAGGGATCATGCAATATGTCCGGCGCAATTAATAAACGATAAATTTAATTCTAACCTTTCCTGAATCCATCTGTTACCGAAAGCTCCCGAGCATTCAACTTCTAAGTCAACTCCATATTTTGTGTGTAACAATTTAACAGAGACGATAGCGAAATGACAATCCACAGTTAATATATTAATCAGTAAATAAATAATTAGATTTCAGTTAGACTAACAATATTCGTTTTGTTTTGGGCCTTTTGTTCAAAATTATGTTCCAACAATGTCCGGCGGAGAACACAGACAGAGACTGAAAAACAGCACTATGCTGAGGCTTCCTCCTTTTCAGCAACATATTAGAAATCAGATTTTTTTATAACACTATGTGACGGCACGAACAAGGCATGTGCCTGGCCAAGCAGTAATGCTCACATTACTGCTTGGCGGCAGAAATAGGTAAAGTGGCAGTTCTCTACAACTATCTATCAGAGTAACCATTGACTTACAATTATATGGACGTCGGGTCCGCGCTAAAAAGTGTCCGCACTTGTAAGGCGCTAAAATCGTATACAGAGCGCGACACTCCGCTTTAGTCTTCATTTGTTCTACGGACAGCGCGATACTGCGATGACATAACAATTTAAATTTCGAATAGGTTGACTTGGGACATTTTTTTCGTGGTTTTTGTATTAGACCCGTCGTCCATTTATTTGTAAGTCAATGAGAGTAACTCATAGTTTTACTAATAAACTATCACATGTATCATGTGATTTTCTATACATTATTCTGAGTGTGTGTTTGATGAATAAAGTCCTGTATAATTTTAATTTAATTTATTAACATATGTTTTAAGAATCGCCATCATCATCAATCTATCATACGACCCACTGCTGGACTCCGGTCTTTTCTAATGCGGGTTGGGAACTTCACACGTTTTGATTGTGAACCTTTTACGATATCCAGGTCTACCACGAAATCCCAAATACGAAACTTCAATCATCGTTCTTGCTTCGTAACGGACGGAGACTACCACGAAAAGCTTCAATCCGATATAGAGCCCAAAGTGTGTCCGAAGATCGTGTTTGACACAAGTATTGCTTTAGCAAGTAATGACTTAAACAGGTTTCGTGTCGAATTTTGACATTACTTTCATCGCAAAACTGCAGGACGGAGATTCCACACGTTTTCTGAAGGTCGCGAACCGTCTTCGATATGCAAGTGTGATCACGCACGCACGCATCCACGATGTTAATATGAATATGAAATAATTTGATTGTACCTCTATATGATGACATATGATTGTAAACCATTATATTTAATAATAAGTGAGTGCCCTTTCTACTTTGCTGTGACCTTACAGGGTGTCACATGTACACTTACAAACCACTGTACGTAAATTATTAATAAGTGTGACAATGCAATAAATAAAAATAAAAAAGTAAATAAATAAATGTTTGCCTTTAGTGTTAGCCTAAGGCATGGCTGCTAAATGTTCACAAATGCACGTAATTTATAATACAAATTAAAGTTATAAGTCGATACAGGAATTCGAACTGCCGGCCGCTCAATTGGGAATCACCGTTCTCCCACAAAACTCTGAAATTTTGTATAAAAATAAATGGATACACCATTGACTTACTGACTACACGTATAAATTTACAGAAAATATTTACGGACTCATTTTTGCTATTTGCTTTGCTACTTTATATATACATACCAAAAAACCTGTAAATAATGTTTCCACTCTAAGTTCAATTTTTATTCTATTCCTGTTTTTTTTTTCTAATAACTATCTCGAATGAGAAAACATGTCCGATTAATTCGGCTTACTCTGGCAAACCCTTGTTGTGGTCTATAGTAATAAATACATATTATTAAGTACTATAATGCTTTTCTCACCATGGAGTTGGCAGCGACTGCGAACCTATGTATATTTGACTTAGCCTTTAAAGTATTGCCTCAAGAAAGGAAATAACTACAGAATAAATAAACAAGGTTCTAAATTTCAAAATTCTTTTGTTTGATAACTTTGTTGAAGTTTTATACTATTTTACTATCACAAATTTGCCCCTTTTAGTACTTGTATTTATTATATTTTTCCAATATAGATATCACCTTTATTTAGCTACGCACATGTTTACATATTACACGCTCCAAGTAACTGTGTCTAAATTATGAATTTTGACACAGTTACTTGTATGTGTATTGGTAAATTAAAGTTAATACTTTGAATTGGAGTTACCAAAACACATCATGAAGCATCTATTAAGTTTATAATCTGATAGTAGCTTAGTACCTTAAGGCGACGTGTCACGATCTCTGATATTACAAGTTTACCTTGAATAAAAACATACACTGACTCTGCCTTTTTTCATAATAGTAATTAACCAATTACTGACAACCCATGGCCGTGTACCGGCCCTTTAAATGTTTCGCAGTACATTGGTCCACGCCACAGACCACATAAAGTCCACGCACTGCTTCGGACGCGTATGCGGTAACACGGACGAGTCATATCCTATGGGTGCGCGTGTGCAAGCTCGTGCGAAGTGATCGGTAAAACAAAAAACTTGAAGATACAATAAACCATTCCATATTCCATTTACGTTATCTTTTCAAATAAATAACAGCTCTCGCTTCTATCTTACACCAATCTTGTCACAGTATGGCATTCGAACTCTATCCTGAGATCGATTTCACCCGGCCAGCTTTTATTCCGATCCTTTGTACTTTTTCATCTCGCGAGGATTAACAAACTTTCGCGGTCCAATGTTCTCTTCTCTGCTTTTCTTATTAGTTTCCCTTTTGTTTATACAGTTTTAAATTTATATCTTCCGCTGAATTGTGAGTTTGAACACGTATGTACTACTTTTATTTCATGATTTCTTAGTTTACTCTTACTCCTAAGTCTTTCGTGTGTTGTAAATTTAAGTTTCATGTCGTTATATTATTTTTAACCGACTTAAAAAAAGGGGGTTGAGGGGTTCTCAATTCGACTGTATATTACTACGACATTTCGAATCGATTTTGATGATTCTTTTTATGTTGGAATGAGGATACTTCCGTATTGGTCCCATTTAAATTTGAAGAAAATATTCCACCTCTAAGGGCAAACTAGGGATGAATCCGGTTTCGCGCACTTTCCGTTAATTTATTTCAATAAAGCTTGGCAAATTGACATAATTCCGATAAGCAAACTTTTATGGTATCTAATAGTGCCGTTGATAAATATCTAATAATGTACTGTTGAAACAAAAGCAAAATTAGTTTAAATATGTGTAATTACACTATTAAGGACTTTTCAGGGTCACCTTTTGTGGATACTAAAAACTAAGTAAGTAATTATATCAACAGGGTGATCCGGAAAGGACTGTGACAGTTTTAGGGATTGGTTCTATCAATACGTACGAATTTTCTATAGAAACATCTCTGAAATAGCGAAAAAATAATCATCTGTTACATATTAAATGTGTATTATACGTACTCCCCAATTTCAGAGCGGTCCCCTAGCAAAAGTTATTCGCATTGATAGGTAGAATAACACCACGAAAATAGCCTAGACGAGATCGAGAACTAGAAAGGTGTGTGTGGGCTGTGTAACCTGTTTTGTTTCTATTACGATAAAGACACTTTGTTCATGCGTATTACAGAAGGAATTATTGTCCATAATGTAACCTAAGGGTGAGACCGGACGAGCGTAATTTTGTGAGTTGAGTTGGGTTTTTTGAGTCGCAAAATTTACGCTGAATTCGGTTTCATATAAAAGCCTGATTTGACACACGATGACGCGAAATGAGCTGTCTGCCCATTCACGCTCGTGATTACGACCTAAGTTCGGTCGCACTGTGAAACTTGCTTGTGCGAATGAAGATACAAATATTTCTACCAACCCGGGAATCGAACCCGGGATCCCTGCGTAGCAGTCCAGCATAGTAACCGTTCGCCACTGTGGCAGTTTATACTCGTAGTATGTTGAGTCGATGTACCCATTTTTTTCTTTTTTTGACATCATCTTCTAATGCTTCACTAAACCTTATTGGATTCATAACACTATAAACTCAAACTCCCCTACAAACGCTTAAACCAACTGAATAGATTACTTTCGTCTGGCGCTCCAACCGAATTTCAGTCCAACGTAAACTACGAAACAAAAACGCGTCCCACAACTCAAAAAATTACGCTCATTTGGCTAAACCCTATTTCATTTTGTCGCGCTTCATAGCGTTTGTACGGTGTGTTTGTGTCATACAGTGCCATGAATTCAATAAAAAGTGTGTATTATGAAGCATTAGAAGATGATGTCAGAAAAAAAAACTGAGTACACCCACTCAATATGAAAATATTAAAGTGTGGGAAGTTTCATATATTATATGAAAGTTTGTATGAACGTCCAGATCAATTTGTAAAATACTACTCACCCCTCTCTCCACTCGTATAATCTCGTCACACAGTGCGACCAAAGTTCGGTTGTACAAATTAGAGCGCGTGAGTCAACAGGCAACTCATTCATTTTGCGTCGTCGTGTGGCACAAACCAGACTTTAATATGAAAACGAATGCAGCACAAGATTAAGCGACTCAAAAAACGTTACAACTCATAAACTTATGCTCGTCTGGCCTCACCCTAAAGGTAACTGTTAACGATAGTGTTTAGCCCTGGATTGTTTAATATCTTCGACTCATAATGTCTCCTGAGGCTCGGATTATAAGAGAATTGCAGCAATTCGTTTTAATATTCTGAGGACATACGTGTTCCTCTGGTTTTCCAAAAAACTTTAAACCTCAAAAAAAACGTAATCGGAGTCATATCGCTTTTATATAAAACACGCTATCTAGTCAGAATATACAGGATGCCTGCAATACACTTAAAATAATACATTATGTGTCGTAATATAGAACTAAAAGATAAATATGATATATACCGTGTGGAATACTGCGGTTTTAATCGCTAATTTCACAATTTAAAACTTCATTCGATGCGGTTTTAAATAAGTAAACCCTCCAACAAAACTAGAGCAATTTTTTTTTAATTGTAGAAAATGAAACTATTTTTCGAACCTTAATCGCGTATATTTCTTTCTTCAAACAAACCAACGTTTGGGCCCTTTACAGGACGAACAAGTCCTGTTCCAAGGTTCCAGGCCTTTCCAAGGCGGTTGCAGTGCCACTCAGAATTTTAAATCGCAAGACCTGAAGGACTCTGCCACTGCGCCCGTCAAGTGTCAAGTATCGGGACGACTATATCCTAAAGATAAAACCATCGTGTAAAGTAACGAGATATTTATTAATAAAAAAGATAACATCGTGTGTTGTATTGAACTGTATTGTATTGTATTCATACCCGGTACTTACTCCAATGGCCATTTCTGCATTGTATTCGAATGCAGATTTCGTTATGCAGATGCGAATCCCGCTGTTATCGACACTGATCGCCGGACGACACCAATTTACTGCAGCGTAGCGTCTATTTCATAACAGTGTAACTGACACTCAGCATACTATATTATCTTTTTATGGAAAAATAGACATATTATTGTGAAAAATCAGAATAAGTACTTCAATAATACATATAGAATGGAATACCTCCTTGTGAATTTCCAGATTTTTATTGGTACTCGTATTTGATTTGTATAATATTTTTCATATGTAATCAACTTTTATCATATTACAGTAAAGTATTTACAAGAAAAATTTTGTAATTGTAAGTAAAAACAAAAGTACTCTTATTTCAAAGGGAGGTATTATTCACTCTGCATGTATCACTGGAAGTTTAGGTAAATGTACATTACATATTCCGATTTCTGGTAATTTATACACCACAACATAAAATAATCTAGTAACCTCACGTTGTCGCTTCATGGCGTTGATTGTGACATCAAACATAGCACTTCGTACTATAAAAATCTTCGACTCTGCTCCTCACTACCCCAATCTCGTAGTGGCTGGAGTGGCTGCTTCCAATCACTTCCTCTTCATGGAACACCCACATTACGTTCGTCGTCAATGACCCTGTTACTCTTTCCATGTTGCTACAGGCCAACCAGATCACTCACACTCCGGAAGAAATGACCGCCCTCGTCTGCTAGGACAAAAAGCTCCCCAGTTCAGCGTGTATTCTCGCATATTCACTCCTATAGCACGCCTTTCTGGTGAAAGTCTCCAATAGCTTCCTGAGCCGGGATACGTGCCCACCTGGGCGTCCTAAGAATCGCTACATATTTTTTTAAAACAGGTTAAGAGCCTTCAGCTCAAGGCCATCAGTGGCCAACTGCAAAATGACCTGAGTACAAATACCGCAGAATGAGCATAGGTTCTCAGCTGCACTGTTTACCTCACTTCTGGGTAAGCTTCAACTTGCGGAACTCTCCTGAGACATGCTAGTTAGTCTCCTGAAATATCTAAAAGGTGCCTACGTGACCTGCTTCCACGTGTGGGATAGTTTTCGTAGCTTTGTTCGTAGCTGCAGCCCGGCAAGGAAAGAAAATACGCTATAAACCTTACACAACACTATTCTTTCTTTTACTTTTTATTCATTTCTGTCTTTGTATTTGTGCTCACGACATGCAAGCTTTATTCTAAAAATAGTGACGCTCACATTGTAGCTATAATTTTCAACTATCTACAACAATGACTCTATACATTCAGATACATGATTCCACATTAGAGCACAATCAGACGATGTATTCAACGAGCTATGAATGCACAACCCTACGTGACGTTGGCTGTCAAAAGGATTACTGCCCCCTCGGGATGTCTAGAAGGCAATGCATGGTCTGCATCTGCATCGCCATTCAAGTCGAATGCCCTTTGTCTTCGTGCGATTTGGGATCTTCTGAAACTATTGATTGATGTTTAGAAATCAATATAGAAGGTGCTAAGAAGCATCGCGTTTTAGTACAGTAAATAGTAACTTCAATCAAAAACAAATTTTGATACTATTCCAGCAAGCAAATAGTGACACTTTTGTTACCGCGGCTGGCACCACACAAAATATCTCTATATCTAGTGTCCAGTTCTATGTAATTAGTTTGTGTTTTATTATGTTTTATTTTTTTATTCTGTTTTTTTTTGTTTCGAAATTACTTATTTATATTTTAAATATGTTCTGTTTTTCTTCTGTTTTGTGTCGTTCTTTTTTTCTTTTATGGTGTCATTCATGTGGTAAACAAATAAATGTATTTTCTTTCTTTCTTTCTTTCTATTGTTGTTACCGGACGTATATAGATTAAATTCTTGAAAACAATAATACTTCGTTCAAATCTCCGGCGACTATAGAGCTGGTGGCTACGTTCACAAAGAGGCTTAGCAATCCAGAGGGGAAAAGTTGCTTGTCTCTCGTTGCGCTATACCCCAAGGCGCGGTTGTCCATAAAATTATGTATTTTAACTAAAAGATTTCTTCGTGGGCATATCCCACTAATCCCCACTGGTGGGGATCGTAAGTTTTTTCCGATCAATCCCCGAGGCGTAGCAATACCACGTTAGTAGATATTTGTGGAAAAGTGTCTTATAATTCCCATGAGTATTGATTGCTTAGTGGGGTTATTGGAACATGCTATTTAGTATTTATTTATATAATGAAATGTGAATACTGGTTACTTAAACTACACACAATAATTATAAAAGACTCAATCTCAAAAGGAATATTAACGACGCAATTTTGAAGTGTAAAGTAACTTTTTTATAACACTCTTCACAAACAGTTTAAAGGAGTTTCCACACGAACTATACATCATCATCAGCCTAACGCAGTCACCACTTCCAATGTGTGCCATTTCGTCCGTTCCTCAGCTTGTTGCATCCATCTGCTGCCAGCAGCCATTCGCTGATCGTCGCTCTATCTGGTCAGAGGGCGTTCTATACGTTTGCGGAGCAGTGGTGTCCAGTCAAAAACACGCTTCAAACTATACTATGTAACTATGTAGTATATAAGTGAACCGTGGACAGAATAATTCATACGTATCAGTTATGTGTATGTCAAAAGAGCCTTTTACTGTCCATATGTCAGATGCTTATTTATCATTCTTCATGTCTACTTTTGCAACATCCGAAAATATGATATAAATACATCAATATTTTACGGTCTGTCTGTAGAATTCAGTTAGGAAAAGTCGTCTTCTCGCGTCGGAAGTTTAGTCAGGACTACCCTTATCGTCCTTTGTCAAAAGAAAGGAAGATCGGTCGTCGTCTTTTGTACAAAAGAAACTCGGTCTAATTGCGAATTCCTGTCAATCTAGTAAGTCTGCCTTTGAGGCCTATCTGTCTGGTGATCCATGAAGGCTAGAAGCTGGTCACCCATGAAGACTGAACGCGATAAATATAAATATATTAGTTTTTATATTTTTTGAAGATGTGTTCCCCATACAGTCACCGTTATAGACGCTAGCGAAAACAGTAAATATCCTTGACATTAACAAGTACGTTGCATAATATTTTAAGTCTCCTGTGTTTGTGTTTGCACCTGACTCTGATTCTGCTAATTTTACTGAAATCTCTGACCATTGTGATTCCATTCGGACTACATTAAGATTATATTGCAATTATGATAATATTTGTTATTCTGCTAAAATCTATTGCAATGGCAGTTGAGTCTGAATAAAGTGTCAGTGGAATGGCAATGATGTCATTCATTCAATCACTAACGAGCGAACTTGCCTTACTAAAACTACCACGGAAATTATTATGCATATCTTAAATTTTATGTTGTTTAATTAACAATTTAGTCTTCAAAATTGAACATATTCTAATAAATAATTAAACAATTCATTTTATAGCATACAAAACAATATTATGCGAATTACACAGAAAAAAGGAAACAAACGGTATCCGGGATACAAATTAAAATGTATGCCTCCTCCGTCATTCCCATGAATCAGAGGAGCTAGGGAGCAGGTCCAGATGCCGAACCCATAAGAGTCCACTGGCTGTGCCGTTCTCTAAATGCAGTCGTCTGAGGCGACGGGTCACTGTATCACTGTTCTAGTAGCAGTCCACCTCCTTGTGAAAGAGTTCGTCCAGGGAAGTTCTGTCACCTTACATATTTCTGCAGCTACGTTCCGGTTTCGAAGGGCAAAGGTTACAGGCACATGGGACTTGTCAACTTATGTCTCAGGGTGTCGGGCGCAATGGCAGTGGCCCTCAGATCTTTGTGATTTAATGCTCTCAGTGGAACTGCAACTGTTATGGACAGGCGTGTCGCTTAGCACCAGGCGCACGACTTGTTCGTCCCGTCACTTAAAATTATTTTTTTAAAACTTTCATTTCGTCTTCGACACGGAGTAGTTTCTAGATTGCACTCTACTTCCAGAAGAAAATTCTCTCACACAATGTCGGGTCTCGTTCCTTAGCGGCCAATCTTATTTGTACTTCTCTCCCAAACATAAGCGTGTAGGGTGAATGTCCGTAAGTAGTGGGCGTACCTCGGAGGGTATTTTTAACCATCCGAATTTTTTGTAATGTCAACCACTCTCACCCTCGTCATAACATAGAAAACATTGTAATGCAAATGACTCAGAAAACTGCAAACAAACGGTATTCTGGATTACACCATCGAGACGCCATTGAAGAGCAGAACCAAAAAAATTGCAATAGCAATTAAACAGTAGCTCGATAGGTAGCTACTGATCAGCCACTACTCTTAACGTTTAGTAGAATACCATACGTACAAAATTCTGAAATGAGACCCTGTCGTTACGCAACGTCTAAATTTAAAATTAGCAGACTTGGGCCGTGGTCTTCTACACTTTTATGCAGAACATAGCAGTGCCGGGGTAGACATGTCTACTTGCCACCAGTACAGAATTCAATATCCTTAATTAATTGTCAACCGTTGGGTATAACACCGTAAATGTCCTGTTTGGGATTGCGCAAGCTCTCTTACTATCGAATCAGAGGTCAAGAGTCTTGAAAAAATAATGTCACTACTATTGGAGAACCTAATCACCGTTGTAATGTTAATTATTTATTTATATTCCGGTTACAATAACCCATAAATACATACTTACATTATAGACTAACATACATAACAATATAATAAAACACATTTTTTTTAATGACGAACAAGTCGTCTGCTTGATGTTAAGCGATACGTCCCTAACAGTTACAGTGCCACTCAGAGCTTTAAATCATTAAGGTCTGAGGGGCACTGCCACTGCGCCCGACACCCTGAGACAAAAGTTGACAAGTCCCGTGTGTCTGTAATGTCACCAGCACTCTTAACATTAACATGCTCACATTCCTGCTTAGTGGCCGATATATATAAGGTGGCAGTACTTTCCTGGACGAATTATTTTTCAAGGTCTACAGCTACTAAAAATTACTAATTATTTACATGTATTGTCCGCGACGTGTGACGCAACGTGGGTGTCCGGTAGCCGGTCTTGGAAACGTCGGTACATGACACCCTTCTTCGGCCAAAACTCCTCCTACATGAAGATCGACAGATGTTGAGTTAGTACTCAACAAATGAATTTAAATTCATTGTGGCGGTATAAATAGACAGTAAAAATTAGGTATCTCCTCTACTGTTTCAAATGTCAATGGGCGGTGACAACCACCTACCATCAAGTATACTCGTTTGCCTCTTACTTTACATTGAAAAACAAATTACAAGTCCCTTCAAAATCCGATAGGTACAAGCCCTCACTATAAAATAAAATATTCGTGAAACTAAGCTTCGCTGTTTCCTGAATTCAGTCTAATTAACATACAAAAAGCAAAGGCAATTAATGTAGACTTAGAACTTACAGTCAAAGCACTATTGACAGCAATTAAGTTCATTTCCATGATACTAAAATTCTTACAGTCTGCAGATTTTATGGTACGACAGAAATCTTTGAAAATTGCATTTGTTCGCTCACTTGCTTGAATATCGACGAAAAGTCGATTACTCTGCTCCTTTGCTAGGATTAGTGCAAATTGTAATTGTTATTGAGTTTAGTAACTGCGAATTTGAACGGGTTTAGAGTTGGAAGTTGCAATTAGTTCATGTACATGTAGATACATATTTAAGACAGTATATAAACATGCTTAAGTAAGCAAACATAAACAAGTGTTTATGTTTGCTACTTGTATCTAATTGACAAGGTAGTGGTATCATTAATTATGTAAACCAGCAATTAATTGACATAACATACTGGCCAAGAGTGTACGGACACGCCCACAATGGGGTTAAGTAGCCGTTACGTAATTCGGCTTTGTCACCATCGCAGTTTAAACTTAATTTCATTTATTTATCGAGTCCTTAGGGGTTTCGCGATTGTTACACAACTTACATTAATATATTTTAATTGAAAAGTAATATAACAAAATTTCAGACTACATCTTAGATAAAGATGTATGTATAAACGACATAACTCTAGATTCCACACAAATTTCATTCAAAATGTATTCCATAGCATTTAAGTTTATTAAGATTGAACAAACACAAAGAAAAATTTAACCGGCTGGACTCGACCCAGTATTGTTGCCTCACCGTGGCTACTGCTCTTGCCGTAGTAAAATTATGAAAGTTTTTCACTTGTCATATTATTTGTAATGGTAGTTTTTTTATGACACCTAGCGTTAAACGACACGCCTATCACTGTGCCAGTCACCCTGAGACATAAGTTGACAAGTCCCATGAGCCTGTAATTACACCAGCACTTTAACCTTCAAAACCGGAATGCAATAATGCTCACATTACTGCTTGAAGGCAGAAATGGATAAGGTAACAATACTTCCCTGAACGAACCTTTTCACGAGGAGCTCTACTGCTACTAAAAACAGGTAAATGATAAACAGAATCCATTAGAATTTTGTACCGGAGATGTACATTCCTGGCTGTATTTAAATATAGTGCAACAATGATAGTTCCAACTTAAACGATGCCTTAAAAAGTGACAAATACATGTTGAATGTATGTCAACAGTACATCAATCTATACACTTTTATTCGAATATGTTTACCTTCATTTCCAACCGTCCGCACATTATCAATTTTTTTAAAACTATTCAAATAACTTTCCTTCTGGTTCAATTAACATTTTTCGCTTTTACATTGTATTTGAGAAGGAATGAATAAACAAAACTGTCAATACAGCTTAACAATATCTCTAAAGTCAATTCCCGGTAGGTTAAAATTTAACTATAATTACGGTGTCGTACCTTTTGTTGTCATTTGTATAATTAATGTGTGCTACCTGCTTAATGACGCAATTGGAACATGATGTATTTTATAATGACATATGTAAGATTATTTAACAGGTAAACAATAATTAGAAGATTATAGATTATATCAAAATATTAATTACTCTATAATGGGAATTAAATTGTTTATCAGTCAACCGTGACCACCTCCTCCTCGCGTCGTATACTTCATTACTGAGGGTCGTGACTCCCCCGCGGAAACAGTCTCCACATAACGACGGTGTGCCATCTGTGGCAGCCTTTAGCATAGTGGAGCGCGTTATGGAGACCCAATCCGAGATCCGTACAAACATGGTCGGACCAAATTGAGAGACATCGACCCCTCAGACCTTTACCGTCGATCCGTCCGGTAACAGTTGTTAGTTATTTGCAAGCTGTTCGAGGTTGTGCCTGTTCTTTCCTGACAATGTGACCAAAGAAATCTAGTATCCTACGGAGACATAAGGTGGATAGTCTTATCTGGACTTTAAGCTCCCGGTGCTTGGTGCTAAAATCTATCCAACAGTCGCCGACCATTTTTCTCCAGCGCCACATTTCGAAAGCATCAATGCGGACACGTTCCGCCTTTTTTTAGTGTCCACGTCACCATGGTACCCATAAAGAGCTCAAAATGTAGCTGTGTTTAAAAAAAAAGAAATATAGGTACACACTTTACATCCAAAAAAATACCAAATGACGGGAGGGACAAGTTGTGCGCCTGATGTTAAACGACTCGCCTGTCTATAGAAGTTTCAGTGCCACTCGAGTAGGCGCCGTGCCAACATGTATTTTGTGTTGGATACAAGCAACCGGCAACTAGAAGCGAGTATCCTATTTTATACAATTGCGGCAACCGCAACCGGCGATAGTGTTCGACTACGGCAACCGGCGGCTGTTTGCGCGGCGCCTTAATTCGCAAAGATCTGTGGGACTCTGCCACTATACCTGTCACCCTGAGACATAAGTTGACAGTCTCATGCGCCTGTAATGTCATCAGCATCATTACCCTTCAAAACCGGAACGCAGTAATTAATGAACATGTTACTGCATAGCTGCAAAAATAGGTAAAGTTAAAACACCTAAGTACCTACTCGATACTTCTTAGTGTTAATTAGGCCAATTCGTGTATAATTAAAGTACTCGCACATTGTCATATTACACGAAACAGGAATAATTGAATATGATTAACATGTGAAATATATATTATATAATTATTAAATGAAATTCGTAACAATTACTTTTCAATTGAAGGAACTGAGCCTCAGGCCCATAATTTTACCAAAGCTGAGCGAAGAAGCTTTGTATGTCACCAACCAATAGCGTTATTTAGACTAAGCAACATAGAGATGCCAGGCATGCATTTATTTTACACAAAGGAATAACGAAACCGAATCGTAGCCGAAAAATGGTTAACGAAGCTTGTTGAGATCGCTGTTAGAACAGCGAGATGTGCGAATGGAACAAAATTCTGAAAGGCCAAAGCCCAATAGTGAGTTAAGTTTGGTGAATGATGATGATGGCCATTGGTTGATGAAACACAGCTCTTCTCCGCTTTGTTACTCCGCTAACTATACAGGGAAACAAGTATGATTTAGCTAATAATACTAATATAAACAAGTGATTTAGGTAACTGCCTCAGTGGCCGAACGGTTACCATACCAGACTGCCACGCAGAGGTTCCCGGGTTCGATTCCCGGGCCGGGAGAAATATTTGTATGGCCTACATTTATTTCTTTCGTGAGTATGGGTGTAATTTGTGGTTGTCTATGTGTGTATCCATGGCACCCGCGACACAGGGTTTCCCTAGTGCGGGGCTATGTTGAATGTGTGCGTTATTATTATTATTATTATTAAAAGCATTTAAGAGCTCTTTGTGACAGAGTTCGTCCAGTAACTATTTCTGCCGCCAAACGGCAATGTAAGCTTTACTTCCGGGCTCCCCCCATCATCCCCATGTAAAGCTCAAACTTTACGTGATTCACTGTTTTAAAATCATTAAATATACGTTGTATAGGCCCTCTTGGGCCTTTCTTTGTCGTTGTCTACTTGTTAATAAATTTATGTGGACCGAACTTTTTCTTTCTTTTCGCTAAGCCTAGGCCACATTACAAGGTACAGAAAAAAGTACAATTAACGATATAATAAGACAGACAATCACACCTGGTCACAAACTAAAGAGTTTTCTAGATATGGAACACCAAGAAATTAACTCCGGCCGCACTACCCGGCACACTCAGACCAGAACCAATTTAGAAGTGTTACAGTATAGTGCTATCCACTTGGCTACGAAATTCGTCTATGAATTTGGATAATATATCCACCAGGAACCAGAAATTATATTTTTTTTATGATACGAAGTGATGCAACGGAAACGTCGTACGTCTGGTGGTAAGCACCAGTCTTGTTTTAACAGAGTTTTGAATCGTAAAGATCTGAGGGTCACGCCCGTCACCCTGTATAATCACGCACACACTCACACACTCAACATAGCCCCGCACTAGGGAAACCCTGTGTCGCGGGTGCCATGG
>NW_020654748.1:18941643-18961290 GCF_003589595.1 Hyposmocoma kahamanoa
CAAATGAATAACTAAAGACTAATTATGCGAATAAATGTAAAATATAACACATATACCTGAACTAGGGGAATCCTGTACTTCAGGTAAAAAATACTAATTATACAGGTGAATATATGATGATTAAATTATAAACAAAAAAATTATTGAAATATAAACAAAACAATAATAATAATAATTTTAATAATAAATAATAATTACAACAATAATAACAATGAAATACAAATCACATACCTATTACCATTGACTTACAATTATATGGACGTCGGGTCCGCGCTAAAAAGTGTCCGCACTTGTAAGGCGCTAAAATCGTATACAGAGCGCCAAACTCCGCTTTAGTCTTCATTTGTTCTACTGACAGCGCGATACTGCGATGACATTACAATTTAAATGTCGAATAGGTTGACTTGGGACATTTTTTTCGTGGTTTTTGTATTAGACCCGTCGTCCATTTATTTGTAAGTCAATGCCTATTACGCTTAAATTAGACAACATTTATTTTGTGATAATTAATGAATTCTCTGTATCATCGTAGGACATATTTTGAAGGAATTCTTGGAGTAATATGTTAGTAATATGTGTAATATGAGTAATATGTGTTAGTAAATGTAATTTTTTTAAGTTTACTCGTATATTCGCGACACACACGTCCGGTACTCACTCGGTTTTAGGGCCCATTGTAAATACAATAATAACAATAGCTGAGTGGGATCCTGTTACGTACGCCACAGCCGCGCACATGACATTTAATCTAATTATGTTAAATATTTAATGTTTGCTTTGTTGTTGTGTATGATTTTATTTTTATTCCTTTTTTTCCTGTTATTTTTATTTTAATTTTTTTGTTTTAATGTAGCTTCATCTTTTTTTTTTCTTCATTTTATTACTGTGTATATTTTTGTTGTGGCGTAGTAATAAACGATTTCTATTCTATTCTATTCTAATAAATATAACAGGTTTGATTCCTGGAAGAGACTTGCATCAGTGAGATTTCGAAACTGGATCACCTCAATACCTTCATGTACGAAAAAAACTCATCATCCACAACCCGGCTTTACCCACTGCTGAGTATAGGTCTCCCGTAGTTTATGCCTTCCGCCACGAACATGTGCTAGTCTCACCCATTTATGGCCCGTAACTTTTTACGATGTCGTCTACGCATCTCGCTACGCCTGGTTATCTTGATACTCCATCTGTCTCCATTTTAGCCCCCTATATCCTAGACCATAGTTCGTCGTCGAAATCCGAAATTAAAACGCGGTCTATACCTTTGATTCAGAGCATTACTCATGATTGTAATTAATACCGTCACCCAAGTGATGGTTTTTACCTAACAGCAGGACAGTAAAAACTGAAATATAGTAATCCATAAAACAAAAATAAGCCATAAAAATATTAAAATGAAATCAAGAGCTGTGAAATTGGGACCAGCGATGTCTTAGAGGCCGTATTCCCAAATCCCTACTTTCTTGGGAATGAGCAGAAATCCCGCGATCGTCGCGGGAAATATATTTTTATTAAATAACTTGGAATCCGTAGATGGCGTGCCCGCACGAAGGTTAACTTTTTTAAATCGATTTAACGTGGATTTCTTTACGCGGTTTAGGTCTTGGGGATTTCTGAGAATATTTCTTCCTGTTTAGTTTATTTTTTATTACAAATACAGTAAGACTGTATGTGCTGTGACATTATTGCACTATAGTGTGTGACTCGGTGACTTCGTGTTCTTTTGATTTAGTTGATTGTCAGTTATTATGAACAACTTGACCAAACTGGTCCATTAAAGGAAACCTCGACCTAGAACTTTTGCTTTTCTTTACAGTAAAGTTACTCATACGTCTACCACAGATTGAAATTTAATTCATGCACATAAGCACTACTGAGTACCCCATTTATAGCAAGACTGACCTTTGCACACAATGCAAAAAAAACAACCTTTACGTAGTTAGTATTAAATAGCAACCAAACCGCATTCAATAAATTTTGTTGATATTTATGGGTAGTAACATTCCTCAAGATTGGTGCATGAATTGAATTTCACAATGTATATCGATGTGGGCGGAAGCACAGTAATGTTGTAATAGTGTTCAGAGAGATGCGTTAGCAACATGCTATCGATAACAGGACACTGCAATATTTATTTCTTATAATACCAAGTGACGGGACAACCCTTTCATGCGCCTGGTCATAAGTGACACGCCTATCCATAACAGTTGCAGAGCCACTTAGAGCTTCAGATCTTAGGGGCACTGCCACTGTGCCCGTCACCCTGAGACATTAGCTGACAAGTCCCATTTGCCTGTACTTTTACTAGCACCCTTTGCCTTCCGAACCAGAATACAGTAATGCTGACGTTACTGCTCGGTGACAGAAATAGATAAGATGGCAGTACTTCTCTGGACGAACTCTTTCACAAGGTGCTCCACTGCTACTGCAATATGTGAGGATAGAGCGTTAACTGCCATGGAAACGAATCACTGGTTTTGGATGAAGAGCGGCTGTACATGGCAGCTGACATGTTCTAATATGACTTTGTTTTCTAAGTTACGTACAATTGCATAATGTTTATTATCAATACTTTTCGCCATATCGAAGACGGTTTGCAACCCTTAAGAAATGTCACACTGTCATTTGACGTTTTGAAGAAAGATGTTCGCAAATACTTGAGTCAAATCACGATCTTCGGACACACTTGAGGCTCGAAATCAGATAGAAATGTTTCGTGGTAGTCTCCGTCCGTTGCGAAGCAAGAACGATGATTCCTAGACCTTTGGCATTGGGTCTACCTGGCGGACTATGACTTAAACCATCTGCTGTGGCAATACGATATGTGCTTCTAGTACGCATCGCATGTCGTGAATAGTCTTAATGTAGAAGGTATAATGGGTTGGTTAATCAAAATGATGAAGTTGGTTAGCGATTGGGAAACGTATACCATTGATTGAGATTAGCTCAGCAGGGAGACTGTACGAGCCGATGGATTTTATTACTAATGATAAACTATTTAGAACCAAATTAATTTCTTTCCAAGCTATTTACACACTTCATATTTACATTCACATTTTTTATGACACCAAGTGATGGGACGAACAAGCCAAGCCTGTCCATAACAGTTGCAGTGAACTCGGAATATTCGCTTATAGTTGCCGGTTGCGTGTATCCGAGAAAAGACACATCTGAGGAACACTGCCACTGCGCCCGCCACCCTGAGACATAAGTTGACAAGTCCCATGTGCCTGTAATTTCACCAGCACCCTTACCCTTCAAAACCGGAATACAGTAATGCTTATCGCACACGCTTTGGCAACAGTGTCATAAGTAAAAACTAAATCTTTATTACAAACCAAACAGCTTTTAAACAAGAAATATGCCATGTGATTGCTAGTAATAGATAGGGGTAAGGATCCCTATGGTTACACATTTATCGACGCGGAACTTATCGCAAACGTTTTTTTCATTCTTATTGCGCTGGCATAAAGCTTTGGTTGCCAGGCTAATAAGTGTGATGACTCCCTAAGGGTGGAAAGCCACCTTTAGCTGTTTGACATTTTTTACCTATTCTTTTCCCTATATTTCCATTTCTACAATTCCCAAGAGAAATTTAGAAATTTTATATTTGTAATAGAAATTCCAAAAAAAAAAGAAATTCTTGTTTAAGAACTCTTATCTGTGAATCATCATCTCTGTTCAGCACCCTGTTGAGGTCCAGAACGAGACGCCATTAACTTCTAAAACAAACTAGTTTTAAAGTTACTTATTAACAAACTTAAATTAACTAAACATAATTTTAACAACTTGCTACGTTCAACTGCCATCGCCTAATTAACTAGCAAGTTATCTTTCATTTGACACAAAAAAAAATATTTATACAAGACGATTACAATGTCAGCTCTACAAAAAATTTTGAGTACGTGGTACTTTCAAACAAAATTATTGCATTAACAATACCGTTTTCTAGAGTACTGTATGCCATATCTGACATTTTAATCATAACTAGACAAGACACAATGTTATTGAGCTTTTAAAAGCTGATGTTGCCTACTCTACGAACAAGTTTGACACGAGCTAAAGCTCAAGATATGATTAAACCTAGTGTTACATTTACAATTGCAAAAATACAACACCGTACACATCACAATTAAAATAAACTGGCTGCTCAATATTAATATTTTGAAATACGTTAACATCAATAAATTAATAAAAAGCACTACGCAACTGCTCACCAAATCCACTGTTACTAACCAGTCAAGAAAATTAATGAGTTAACGATGCAGATAATCGTAATCGTATCGTCCGATCTAAAAATTCTATTTGAAATGGGACCGTTCTACAAAAACAAGTATCAAAACGATTGATATCAAGAGACAAGTTAAATGAGTACATTGTGTTTACTTTATTTATTACCATAACACAGTTAGTATTCAAATGGATCACGATGAACAATTTTTACTGATGTAGGTAGTAATTTAAATGCGTCGCGTTGCGGTTGCTTCTCAATGATTCGTATTCGTAATAAAATTGTAGGACATAACGAATACGAATCATTGAGAAGCAACCGTCCTTTCATTTGGCTACCACTTCTCTCATTATTATTATTGTATTTTTATCTGAAAGGTCTGGAAATATAAAAATTAAATTTAAACATCTATTTCAATGGTAATCAAAATATTCCATTTTATCAAAATTTCCATTAATAATAACGCGCACATACACTACTACCCTGTATGTTTGGACAAACACATAGACAACCACAAATTATACCCAAACTCATGAGAGAAATAAATATAGGCCATACAAATATTCCTCCCAGCTCGGGAATCGAACTCGGGATGTCTTGCTTGGTAGTCTAGCATGGTAACCGTTCGGCCACGAAGGCAGTTAAAAGAACTCATACCGTGGTAAGAAACCTTTCCTACCACGCTACGAGTTTTTTCCAATATTTCGGAACGATTACACGCTCCATGGTCACGGGTTGACTGGGCAGCGGCAGGTGACAGCTTTAAGTGCCATTTTCCACTAAGCGACTAGACACGAGCGACCGCAGTCGTTTTAATTCAGAGTCGCGGTCGTGTCAATAGCGGGCTTTACACAGACAATCCATCGCGCGTGGTACAGCAATCGTACGCGATTGAGCGCGTGTGTAAAGACGTTGGAAGGAAAAGGGAAAGACCTCGCTATTGCACTCATCAGTCGCGCGGGCAATCGCGCACTCCAACGTTGTATACTGCGCCAATAGCCTTTACACGAACGCTCTTTCCGGTGTAACAAAAACGAACACGAGTAATAACGTTAGCTTAAAAATTCTCAAACAAGTAATCGCTCACGATTGCGCGTGCTTTCCTGCGCGCAATCCTGTACGCCCCTGAACACGCGCGGTAGAGTGACTGTGTAATGGAGGCTAATAAGTAAGATATAATGACTAATTTGAATAAATAAGAGTCGCGTGCCGTCAGCCCTTGTGACCAACCGCTTAGTGGAAAATACGTATAAGAGCAGACATCGACTCATCCGAAGAACAGAGTCCGATGTGATTATACAGCGAAAAGAGACTAAGTATGTTATGATAATAATTTCGTTATTCAAACTAAGGCCTATGTAAAGGTGTTTTGAGAATTTATATATCTTATTTCGTTTCGGAAATATAAAATCGAACAACGGTCGATGTGACATCCACACAGAAGAAGAACCAACGAAATGTACTATGTCCTGAGAATAAGTAGTCATGCACATAGATTTGCTCTACGGATGAGTCGACATACCTGTCTACCCCGTTTCACTGTCGTCGACTACCTTCGTATGGATTACTTGTGACGTTACCATTGTCACTTTTGTCACTCACTTTCTGTTACTCATACTATGGTAAGAAACCTGTAATTAGTGATAATCATTTAGAGAATAACCACGAAAATATACTTTTTATACACGATAATGCTTGCCATCGTGTTGAAAGGATTGGCCATAGGTGTAGATTCTCGCCGATTATTGCCTAGGGCACATCAGACGTACTAGAAATTAAAGGTACCGCCGTGCGGGGAGGCTCCTTTAGTGCACCCCACGAAACGAAAGTCTTAAAATCTATTGTGTTTCACAGATAGGTAAATACTAAATGCGTTATATGGGAAGGTATTTATATGAGGTAGATAACACCATGTAATACAATTTCTGTTTCTGGGTTGTCGATATCATTTTCTAATTGCGTTTAACATTGTAAGGGTCTAACATAAAAACATGAAAAACTTTTTTTCACAGCAAAAACTTTGCATTTGTGCATGCAACACAAAGAGCGCGGGTGCGAGTCGGGCGCGGGTCGGGCGCGAGTCGGTACCGCGCTCGGTATGTTGCCGTCTATATAAATACACGAAATTTGATTTTAGTAGCAGTAGAGCTCCTTGTGAAAGAGTTCGTTCTGGGAAGTACTGCCACCTTACCTATTTCTGCCGCCAAGCAGTAATGTAGTGTAACCGTAATGTAACTTATGTCTCAGGATGACGAGCGCAGCGGCAGTGCCCTTCAGACCTTTGCGATTTAAAGCTCTGAGTGGCACTGCAACTGTTATGGACAGGCATTTAGCTTACCATCAGGCGCACGGCTTTTTCGTCCCGTCACTTGATATTATAAAAAAAGACCCGCTGCGGTCCCGACCCGACCCACGCCCGACCCGCACCCGCTCTCTGTGTGTTTCACGCTTAAGAAAACGTACAAATTTTTATGTTTTTCTTTATTACAAGACACAAATATATTTCACCAAAATTCTACAAATTGATGACAAAGAACCTAGAAATGTGTTGATTCGCGAAGTTACGTACCTAAATACCACTGTGACAGCCTCGTAAGCAAAGTTTCTGGTGTATTAGCTATACCACTGTACCCCTGAAAATTATTTTCTTTCTTTTCTACATACTTTCTGCTCCATTAAACAGAAACCAATACTGATAAACCAGAAATAGAACCTTTTTGAAAAGGAGAAGGGTCACAGTCCATAGAAAATTAACCCAGTCCCGGTGAAAAAGAAACCTATCTCAGAATTTTGTTTTTGTTAGGAAAGTAAATTCTGTATAGTTTTTGTTTTCTATATCAGTGTCTAACATATCAATATTGCCTTTTATTTTTGCTTAGGCGCATAGAGTTACGTAATGTATGTTCATGTATAAACAAAAGCCTTCGAGAGTTTTTGTTCTCTATACTTCAATAACTAATTTATGGAAGTATAATTTGACCAATAGGGGTTGGAATAATATAGTAAAATGAAGAATACAGAAATAAAAAAAAAACAGTAGTTAGATATGATATTTTTTGTTTGACATTATGTTCTTAAAACTAATTATCTACGTCTCATAACACACCTTATGCGGGGTGGTCGAATGGTATATGGTATCTAATCTACCCAGGAATATCAGGCGTGACATATTGCCCTCGTGTTATCAAAGGGAACGTGTAATTCAAAATGGATCATTTCAATAAAATTTATTATAACATTCATTCGCACTCATGTTGTAATAAGTAAATAACCATTATTATTATTATTACAAAAGAAAATACAAACACAAAACACACGTCGCAAATTTATAGAGTGAATGTGAAGGGACACGTGGCGAAAGGTCACCTCAGCTTACATATCTCAAGCAGATTAAGTATGTTATCAACAAAGACCAGGTCAAAAGAAACAAGAATAAAAGAGAAAAGACTTATGCGAGTGGACGCTGTGAAATATGTTCCTAAAACATGACATATACAAGTCCGTGGTCGCCTTTTACTCCACTTAGGCTAGTTAGGCTTCTAACAGATGGACTGCGTCTCGGCAGTTAACACGAACAGTTGAGATCAATTGCATGCAATCGCGACTTCAACTGCAAGCTACAGTCGATATGAACTATAATCCGAGAACAAGGAGCAACAATTAACAGTTAAAAGTATATATGATTTTTTTTTATATCTGAAAGAACTTGATTTCTTTTCAGCAACAGCAAAAAGAAAAGATTACTTGAGGGCTTAATCAACATAACGGTATAACAAAAACAAGATTGGTGAAACTTTTCTCGACGGATTTGTTTCACATTATTTCATTTGAAAATTGGGAATTTCGGTAGAGATATGTTTGTTTCCTTATTTTATTTATATATATTTTACTTATATTTATTTATATATCAACTCCGTGGATGCAGTCCATCTGGTAGCAGCCTTTATTGACCACAATAACGTATAACGAAAGTTTCCTTGAAATCAAATTAATCAGTATGTCTGAATTCTCTGACTGTAAATTTACAGTCTCATTCTGGACGATTATGGCAAAGAACTACAAATGAAAGCTACAGATACGCAGTAATAACTTAATAATAATAATAAATCTGCCATGACCACAAGATCTGTAAAGAGTCATAAACGTTGGTCCATTTGAAAAAATAAATAAAAATACGCGATTTTAGACCCGAAAAATGGTTCCATTTCCAAAATATAATTTATTTTTATTCCTCTATGGTATAAGATGCGTGTAACACATAGTAAATTTTAACATTAAAAACATTGTAAGTCAATGATTAAAAACAATGGTGCATTGGCAATTTTAGCAGTAAAAACAATGGTGCATTGGCAATTTTAGCAGTAAAAACAATGGTACTCGTTGTTAAACATTTTGGAAGTAAACATCAACAATAAGCTTCCAGTGGATTTGTAATTTCTTTTTATTTTAGTTCGCTTTATTTGCTAATATTATTCGCTGCGGGCTTCGGTGGGCGATGCTGTCATTTTTGATTGGCGCGAAAAGCCTATTTTTTTTAAATTACGTGGCACTAATGAATATTTCAGACGTAAATTAATTATATTATCCTCCCCCTAAAACTCAGCAAACTACAATGGAAAAAGTGGTAAACACCCAATCTACACTAAAATGCACAAAACGTAATTATATCCTTCAGGTCCATGCAGGTATCATCAGTGTTGTATGAAAAATCACATAAAATATGTATATAACATATACATATGTAAACAGCGCTAAAAAATGCGGTATTTTCATTAGGATATATACTGATTACGTGATCATAGGAATAATGTTGTCTGGGTCTGCACTTCACATTTTATGTATATTTTGATGTACCCTTTTTATGCGATGTACACGTTTGTTATACTCGTATACTAAAGCGTGAAGCGCATACACCATGACCGTACTATTTTATGAAGTCCAAGCGATGCATTCCAGTTGAAGAAAAACACACAAATATAACTGTGAATGAGAAACTATTTAATCCGATAAAGAGTCAATCTAAACATTAACATATTTTAAAAAAATAGTTAACATAAAGTTTTAATTGATTAATTAATTACGGCTAAGATCTTTTGGTGCCGATATACACATATTTAAAAAAACTGATAAAAATGTAAAATGCTATTGATAACTGTGACGTAAAGTTTTCATAACAAAGAAAGAAATTTATAATATTTTTAGTGATTTATAACAATGTTTGTAACAACGAAGGAATTTTTTTAAGTGTATTTTTTTCGATCTTTGTATTAATAATACAAAAGAATATATTGTATGTTTGTCTCGTATGAGAGCCATTGTTATTCATTTGATTGCAATGAAACTTGCGTTGTGCCCACGCCTGCAGAGGTTTTTGAAGTACTGGATCCCACAACTGCGCAGGGCCTCTAAGAAGAGGGTTTCAGTATTTAAATATTGTATAATAAGGCAGTATGGTAACTCCATACAAAAGTAGCAGCGAGGTTTGTATGTCTGCGCGCACGTCGCATGCCGTGTACGGACGAACACATTCGCATAATTTCGCGATGCACTCGCGTTGCATGGCACTGGTTGTCTAACGCGCCTTTCATTATTATGCGCATGTGTGTGTATTACACGGCGCACGGCAAGCGTGCACAATATAAGCCGCGCTGCTGTGTATGAATAGAATAGTTACCATACATGCCTTATTCATACTATGGCCTCAGACACCTTTTGCAGAGCTAAAAGCGATTTAATTTTTCGGTGATTTTGCCGCACATGCCGGATATAACCTAGTCTTAAATAAAACAAGAAGGAAATTCAAAAATTCAGTCGTGAACTCCCATAATACTGGAATAGCTCCGAAGCTTGGATTTTAGAAAATGTACTGTATAGACCAATCAGTAGGTAATATAAGTAATAATAATCGTAGTAACACATTTTCAGTGTTAATTATAAGGATTGAATTAAATTCACTGTTTTATACCCTATATATAGGGTGAAACTAAAAGGTAGTTATGATAAGGGGTAGATATATAAACGTTGAACGCGTTTCAGCGCGTGCAAAGTCAAATATAAAATTTGTAATGATACGATTGCATTTACTATGTTTTTTTTAGTTACCCTATCTAACGAGTGCGTTATTTATTATTATTAGTCTTATGACTGCAAACAGATTATCCAAAACATATGTATAACTTCGAGAAATAATATCTATTATTCCATACAAATTTCTCATTGATTAGAAATTTCTAATGAAAAATTTTAACTATTCAAGTTATTAAAAAGTTTATAATAACTTGAATAGTTAGAAAATCTAATCCAACCTTTTTGTTACACCCCGTATGTTACAACAAATGAGTGCGAATTTAATCCAGATTCTGTTAGTTTAGGACGCATCGCCATGATTAGTTAAAAATTTCATGTTTGTATTTGCACGCAACCCGACTTAAGTTTTAATTAAAAAGCATTCATCCTATCCCTTAGCTATTGCTTGTTTTTGGATGAATACAGGTTTTACGAGAGTATTTTTAAGATAATCAGTTTTATTTCATATTGAATTATGATGCATTTTTGATAAGTAATAATTAATAATAATAATAACAATAACGCACACACTCAACATAGCCCATAGGGAAACACTGTGTTGCGGGTGCCACATAGACAACCACAAATTACACTTTAAACTTATGAGAGAAATAAAAGAAGGTCATACAAATATTTCTCCCGGCCCGGGAATCCAATCTAGGACCTCTGCGTCTGGCATGGTAACCGTTCGGCCACAGAGGCAGTTTAAAATAAATTTTTAAATACAAATGAAATGAAACTATTTTTTCGGGCATAACACATATATTCCTTTTTTTTTCTCTTACCCCTGGTTAAATGTAGAGAATTTTAATATATGACTTTACCCTGGAGCATTGTGACCAGAAGACTCGCAAAATGTCCACTTTGGATAGCTTACTATTTAGCATAAGTAGCTGCCCGCTTCTGCTCAGGCCAGCTTTTGATCATTAAAATCTTCTACAAAGCAAACCAGAAGCTCACGGGGACCTAAGGTATCCACCGCAAAAGGTGCAGTCATAGCTGTGTTTACTCTTCTAGGATGCTTTACCGACAGAGTCTGTGTTAACCATGCTTGCGTGGACACGAAAGAGAACCACACAACATTATCTATAAGGGTCGCATCCCACAGTAGCTAACGCATTACTTACCTATACGTGATTTAGATCTAAAATTACTGGAAAGAGCGCGAAACCGGATTCATCCCCTAGTTTGCCACCCTTACAGGTGAAATATTTTCTTCAAATTTAAATAGGACCAATACTGAGGTACCCTCTTTCAAACGAAAAATAGAATCATCAAAATCTGTTTACAATGCCGGAGTTATCGCGTAACATGCATACAAAAACAATAGAGAACCCCTTTTTTGAAGTCGATTAAAAATAGTTTCATGTCCTATGTATAGCAATCGCGAAAACCTTGGAACTCGATATTAAACTAAATACTATGATAACACGTATGATAACACATTAAAAAGTACCGTCTGCAACTCAATAGTCAGAAATTCAGACTTTAGTACAGTCGGTTTCAGTATAAACGAAAAGTGTAAATAGAAACCTATTTTGTGATTTGGGACCTATTGTAACGTTACGCCACAAAGATTCAAATCTCTTCAAGTCTCTTTCCCAGCGATTGTCGCCAGAGCAGCTCGCCGCGACAAAACACTTTTTTAAATTCAAAATTTTCCTAACGAGGCGTGTAGTATTTTATGTTACTTGGTTTAAAACCTATTCCACGTGAATGCACAAATTCACGCAAGCTTGTTTAAAAACCTTAGAAACTTCAAAGTGTCTTCAGCTAAGTGTAAACATGAAGGCTTATTAGCCCTAAAATTACGCATGTGGTGTTAAAAATTCTACTGAAAATCAGTGATCCAACAGAGAGTGGGACGATCACTACCTCCGCCTCAATAACGACTACCATAATTATCACTAATTACAGGTTTCTTACCACGGTATCGAATATTTTTACTGTCCCGATATTTTGGAACGGTTACTATTAAAAACCGTTAGGTAGTAAAGTGTTCTCATCTTCTATATTAAGCGTATTTCGTGTATATAGTTTGGTAACTGTCTTTTTTTCATAAGTGTCCGTTTTTATAATTTAACAATAATTTAGCATTATTTTGATAGAGATTTTAAGAATTTCATGGTTATTCTCTAAATCGTAGGTTCCCAAACCTATATAGGTTTTGGCTCACCGCCCATTTAGGCAAGATAAAAAGAAATTCAACGCCACACCACAAAAAATAATAAAATACACTTGTTCACTTGTACAATTCTATTTTTTATATTAACTTACACAAAAAACACGAGGAAAAAAAAAATATATATTTATAGTGTAGTTAGTTGCATATATATAGCACCCCTTGCAGCATCAACGCCCCCAATTGCTCACTGGGCGGCTGTAAGGACCATTTTAGGAATATACCCTAAATTACCACTACTGGCACGTTTCTTTACACGAAATGACTTCTTTTTCCTTGTCGCGGGTTCACTTACCGTGACCACGTGAGTGTAATTGTTCCCAAATATTGTTAAAATAAAAAAAAGTCCTACGTGTAAAGAAACCTGTGATAATCATTTAGAATTTTGATAGTGGCAGCTTCGTGTTACGTAACTTTGTATACCCAATGACTCTTCGTGTATCCCGTAGCAGCTATTCCACCTTTTTTACGCGTTATGTCTTTTATTATATTAACTATGCCAGTTCCATTCTTTATACGCTGCCCGTATTTATTTCTTTTATCTTACATTTTATTTATTGTGCTGTATACCTTTGTAATCAGAATTACAATACATGTCTGGTTAAGCATTATTAATGTTGTTTTATCTATATAAACTTCATGTATGTCAAATTATCGAATGTTCTATATATTTCAATGTAAAATATAAATATTATAATAAATATACTATATACATGAAAAGAAATATATATATATATATATATATATTACTTATATATCATTGACTTACAATTATATGGACGTCGGGTCCGCGCTAAAAAGTGTCCGAACTTATAGGGCGTTAAAAACGTATACAGAGCGTCATTCACGCTTTAGTCTTCGTTTGTTCGACTGACAGTCAAGCAAAATTAGACAGTACCGCGATGACATTACAATTTAAATTCAACGTTTTAGCTTTTTCATATTCCTTTACATGTCACTACTACGTTAAATAGGTTGACTTGGGACATTTTTTCGTGGTTTTTGTATTAGACCCGTCGTCCATTTATTTCTAAGTCAATGTTATATATCATCTTTTTTTTTCTATTGTAATGTATATACGTCGGTAGGGTTTGGTTGATGACGTCACTAGACTGTACTAGACAAAATCACTATTATGACATGAATTCCAGACTCCCTCAGAAAAAAAGCGACGGATGCATTAACCATAATTAAAACTAAATAAAAAAACCTCGGTAGTCAGCGGAATTAGATCTATTTGTCATCTATTTGCAAGCGGAATATTTTCTTCAACTTTGAATGGGACCACTAGTGGTCCTCAACCACTCTTTCCAACAAAAAAGAATCATCGAAATCGGTTCTCAAAATGTCGGCGTAAAATACACACAAAAAATACAGTCCATTTGAGTCCTCCTTATTTTAAAGTCGTTTAAAAATGCAGCGTTTTCTGATAAAACAAATGTCCTAAAGCCGTCGGTGGTCTCTGAGAGCTATTACGTTTCAGTTATTACGCAGTCCCTAAATACTCATTAAATATGGAGGGTGCTTCGACAATCAACATTTTAATGATATTCAGCGGCTAGTCTTGACTATGTCATTGAACAAAAATATGCTAAGTTACGGACTTTAAGATATCCAGATGGTAATGGATTGAGGACATGTCGCTACAATAGTCCGCAAATGGACGACAAAACGAGAGTTACCACAATAAAAGCTGGAATAATTCTTTCCACCAGGAAAAAATCTTAACATCGTCATTTAGAATTTTGGAGGAACCGCAAAGTATCAAAGACTGAAAATACGTCAATGTAAAAATTTCACCTTCTTATTACTTATTTTATTACTACATGACGAATGGCTCGTTGTTAGTTGGGATTATTCCCATCTGATTTTATAAACTGATCCACCGCCAATTTTAAATCCCAACAGAACCACTCTTTATTGTAAATATAATTTTTTTTTGTGACAGGTCATTAATATTGACATATTGCAAATCACAAGTAACAAAAATCAGTCTTAAGTAGCATTTAAGAGCTAAACTAGGGGCTTATAAAATGCTAACAAAGGGCTAAAGACCTTAACCATTAAAGTATAGTTAATATTGTATATTTCTAATAAACTAAATAAAATAAAGTACAACTCCCAAATACTTATTGATTACTGTACCACAGGGCCTACTAAAAATAAACTTGTAAGTACCAGGGCATTAGTTAGGAATGAAATATTAATATTTATACTTGAACCCCTACATTGGGAATCCGATGGGAATAGAAAATAATATAAAATAAAATGGATATGCGAATAAAATAATAAAATAATAAAAAACAACTGACGGGTTTTACCACCACCCCCCACAAAGGAAGAGGGGAGCTAAAAATTTTGTTGTGTGTTCGTATATAGCAGTAGAACTCCTTGTGAAAGAGTTCGTCTAAGGAAGTACAGAAGTACCTATTTCTGTCGCAAACCAGTAACATGAGCATTACTGTGTTTCGGTTTTGAAGAGTAAGGGTGCTGGTGATATTACAAGCACATGGGACTTGTGAACTTATGAATCAGGGTGACTGGCGAAGTGACAGTGCCCCTCAGATCTTTGCGAGTTAAAGCTCTCAGTGGCACTACAACTGTCATACACGAATTATTCATCCTTGCAATAGGTATCATAAAAAATAAGAAATTTGATATAGAAATCTGATGACGTTACAATAATATAGTAACTTGGATCCGAGACAGTCTGCCAACTACCCAACTGCTCAACTACCTACAATAGAACATAGTTTCCCAAAGTGATCCCTGCCGCCCCCAGTGAGCGCTGAAGAGCGCTAGGTTAGTGGCCTCGGAAGCAATTGGGGGGCGTTGATGCTGTCCAGGGGGAACCTCCGCGTTTGAAAAAAAACACGTAAATTGTCTATATATATATATATATATATATTTATATATGTAAATATGTCTATATTTATATATATATACACACACGTTTTCAATTATTTTTGTGGTGGGGCGTTGAAATTTTTTTATCTTGCCTGAGTTGACGGTGAGTCAAAAACTACTCGACACGTTATCGTATCGACGAGTTGTCGTTGATGCTGTTTTGTGTCCGATGTTTTTGATTTTAAATTAAGTTTTATCAAGGCAGTTTTACACTTGTTAGAGGTTTGTTACACTTCAAGATATATTTATAATATTACATATAATATTTACACAATCTACAAGAAAGCTATGGGCAATAAACTATTGTCATAGCAAAACGTGCTTCAAAGGTATAAACAATTCAAAATGTCGTTCTCTAATTTTGTAGCTAATTATTTTTTTTTAAGTATCGTGTATTTAGCCTCCCTCAGTGTGCCGAAGGGCCATTCTATCACGACTTGCCCATTAGGGGTGCTCTCTGACAACAATAGTGTTTAAATTGCACCCACAAATTTATTGTTATTACAATCTAAATACGCCTTTCGCGTGCCTACCACAAGTGTCTAATTTTGACGGGAGTCCCATTTTAGGATTTTTTTAAAAGCTTTCTGTTAATTGCGTTATAATGTAATTACATAAAATTACAAAACTCTACCTAAACAAAAACGCCATATTCATTCAGAGCTATCGTTTACTGTGACCCAGTTAATAGTAGAGCTTCTTGTGAAAGAGCTCTTCCAGGGAAGTATTGCCACCGTACCCATTTCTGCCGCTAAGCAATAATATGAGCATTGCGTTGCGGTTTTGAAGGGTAAGAGTGCTAATGAAATTAAAAGCGCATGGAGATCCCCTGGTGACGAGCGCAGTGGCAGTGCAACTGTTATGGACAGGTGTGTCGCTATCCACCAGGCGCACGACTTGTTCATCCCGTCACTTGGTATCATAAAAAAAACTTGTTGCCCTAAGCTACGCTTTATAGCAGAAATGTTTTCTAGTCATATAATTTAAACAAAATTTTTCTTTTTGTTGTTATCTTTTACTTTTTTGTCCCCTTTTGCAATTTAATAAATGCAATCTTGAGCGGGCCCGCATGCTTGACTAATAAACAGAAGTCTCGTTAACGAGCAGGACTAATTAATGCTTAATCTTTGCACTTCCACTAACAAGTACCCTCAGCCTGTACTGCTCTAGGACTTGATTTTGAATTTGTCTTTTTTATATTTAACGAAGTCTGCCGTAATTCTTGCACAAGATTGTAAAAGATGACAGGATTCTTTTCTCAGAAATTGACGAAACGAGTATTTTTTCGTAGGATACTTACAAAGTATATCTAAATATAGAGCGACTAATCGCTCTCGTACCATAGTATAATATCGCGATGCACTCGCGTTGCAAAACATTGGTCGTCTCAACGCGCCTTTCATTACTATGCGAATGTGTGCGTCCGTCCACAGCGCGCGTCGCGCACACGTACAAACCCCACTGTTACTTTGTACCGAGTTACCATACTTCTTTTATTTTTCTATTCCAGACCCTTTAATAAGTTCTGCATTTTCGAAGTAGGCGCTCTTGCTAAGACAATAATTAATTAATAATAATGACGACCTCGGTGGTTGAGTGGTTTGTACACGGGTTTTCATTGTGTTGCCATCTATGTTCGATTCCGGGTTCGATCTCAGGTCGGGTCAATGTAAAAAAACTAATTTTTCTATATTATCTCGGGTCTGGTATTTGTGGTGTCGTTGTTGTTTCCAATTTCCATAGCATAAGTGCTTTACTTACCTACTTTGGGATCAGAACGACGTATGTCATGTTGTGTAACATTGAAAAAAATAGATAATAATAATAACAAAATATAAAATACAATATTATATTATTATTAAACTAGGTTACTGTCGAAATGACAGATTTTTAAAAGAATACTAAGTGACGAACAAATCGTGAGCCCGACGGTAAGCAACACGTCCGTCTATAACAGTTGCAGTGCCACTCAGAGCTTCAAATCACAAAGATCTGAGGGGCACTGCCACTGCGTCTGTCACCCTGATATAAGTAGAGAAGTCCAATGTGCCTATAATTTCACCAGCATCCTTACCCTTCAAAACTAGAACGCAGTAATGGGCACATTACTGCTTGGCGGCAGAAACAGGTAAGGTGGCAGTACTTCCCTGGACGAACTCTTTCGCAAGAAGCTCTACTGTTACTAAATTATTCGTTTATAATTAAAATTTCAGCACTACAATCTAGGATAGTTTATTTGCTGAAAAGCAAATATAATTGTAAAGACACAAGCAGCTGAAGTTATAAGTCCAGCTTTTACTACTTGTTCATAATATTTCTGAAACGATAAACATCTACTATTCAACCTACGACATAGAGCGGTGTGCTCTGATTATCAGATTCTAAAAAGACTCGCTTCATATTTTATTTATTATTTTTCATTTAGTACATCTCTATTTAGTCCGCCTTTTAATTACTACTGGCGAAGCGGCATACAAATAAATATAAGCACTCATTAAAATCCCAAAAAAAGATATTAAAAACGTCCATTCATTTGGCAAACGGCTTTATATGAAATCATACTTCATAAATTCGTAATAGACGGATGTCCTTTCAAAATTTCCGCTCGTAAATTCTTGGCGTTTATGAAACAAAAAAGCGGATGTTATACTTGAATATTATGGGAAAAATTCAGAGTCTACGTTAGGTATGGAAAAGGGGCTGTATTAAACCAATTTCATTTAAGAACTACGTTGGTGCAAATGAGATTTTTTAGGAACTATATTTAAGGCAACCGGCAAACTTTTCACTTCATATTCTTTTGTTTTAACTACTCTATTTAAGTTAACAATTCAATTCAGTAGCAGTAGAACTCCCTGTGAAAGAATTCGTCCAGGTATGTACTGCCACTTTACCCATTTCTGCCACCAAGCAGTAATGTAAGCATTACTGCGTTCCGTTTTCAAAGGTACCTGATGGAATTACAGGCACATGAGACTTGTCAACGTATGTTCAAGGTGACAGGCGGAGTGGCAGTGTCCCGCAGATCTTTGCGATTTAAAACTGTGAGTAACACTACAACAGCTATGGACAGGCGGGTCGCTTAACACTAGGCGCACTGCGTCATTGATATGATATGAACGACCTTGCTAGCCCAACGGTTTGGCACTATGAACGCTAGATGAGGAGGTCTCGCGTTCGATTCTCGCTATTATTTATGTATTTATTTATTGCATCATGAGTACAGAGAATGGTATCTCATATAAACATGGACCCTGTTAGGGTATTGCAATGTAATTATAAATTTTATATATACTCTATAACAATTTTATACTTTAATAAAAACTCTATTAACTGCCTACTCTAACAGAAATTTGAATATGCATTATCACTTAAAAATTACTAAATATGTCCAAATATTAGAAGTATGGGTTTCGTGAGAGACAGAACATTTATCCATATTGCTTATAGCTCTCTATTGACAAGATCCGCTCTATTGACAATTTGGGAAGTGAAGTTTTCTAAATTGGTTTTGGTCTGGATGTTCTAAATTTACCACGCTCATAGCCAGTGTTTCAAATCGTCTTTTCAAATTTTCAAATTCAAATTATTTATTTTTCTCAGACAACAGGATCCATTGGTGTTAGTAAAAATAAAGAAAACAAACTTATAGACTATTGTTAGTATGAAATTACAAATTATAAATTACTTAGAAACTAAAATGTCATGTACTTACGAGGCATCTCGTGCGGAATCATTGTCTGTACGAGATGCCTCAATACAGGCGCTCTGTGGTCGTTTGCAACAACTCTCATAATGCTGTTGTCACTACCCCGGAGCCTACTAACTTTTGTAATATCTAATATAATTACTATAGAAATATTTATGTAATTTATTTAAGTTTACTCGTATATTCGCGACACACACGTCCGGTACTCACTCGGTTTTAGGGCCCACTGAAAATCAGCGTCACAGCCTTTCCTCGGTGGTGACAATAGCTGAGTGGGATCCTGTTACTTACGCCACAGCCGCGCACATGACACTTAGTCTAATTGTGTTAAATATTTTATGTTTGCTTTGTTGATGTGTATGATGTTATTTTTATTCCTTTTTTTTCCAGTTATTTTTATTTAAATTTTTTGTTTTAATGTAGCTTCATCTTTTTTTTTGTCTTCATTTTATTACTGAATATATTTTTTGTGGCGTAGTAATAAACGACTTCTATTCTATTCTATTCTATTCTATTCTATTCTATTCTATTCTATTCTATTCTATTCTA
>NW_020654748.1:18961300-19034966 GCF_003589595.1 Hyposmocoma kahamanoa
TATTCTATTCTATTCTATTCTATTCTATTCTATTCTATTCTATTCTAATAATGATACATGTTGGGAAGAATATGTTAACAATAAATAAATCGGTCACTCTATTATATAAAACTTCCTCCGTGGCCGAACGGTTGCCGGGCCTTTCGATGCTCGGCCTTCTCTCGATTTCTCTCGTGAGTTTGGGTGTAATTTGTGGTGGTTTATGTGTGTGTCTATGGCACCCGCGATTCAGGGTTCCCTAGTGCGGTTCAATGAGTGCGCGTTATTAATATTATTATTATTCTTATCCAAATTTGTGCCCGTTTTTTTACACCCTAACAAAAACAGTATTTTATTATTTTATATAGTTATTTCCTCCCAACGAATGGTGGCAACCTTATAATTGACTACGGTACAGTCGTACGTACGTACCGTACAACGAATAGAGAAACGTCCTCGACGTGACACTGCCGCGATACTCATCTTCAGTACTGTTAGGAAATAGAGATAAATTCAATTCAGGAATTTCATTTAAAATATCTTGCATGTCATAGTCGTTTTGTACCTTCGATAATACTCTATGTAACATTTCAACTAGCGTATTTGGAAAATTGCAATAGGCTTCACGTTGTGTTTTAAGAATAACCCCTGAAGTTCCTTTTTCTCTGAATCTGATATATATACCTTACGAATGAATAGTAATTGTTTTGTAAATTTAACCATGAAATGCAGATATTTTAAATAGGCGAACTGCAATAAAGTCCTGTTCGCGGTGTCATATCAATAATTTTGAATTACCCATTGTTTGTATGTAATGCAAACATCACTGAAACCTCTCAACCTGTCTGACGATTAGCATATGATCCGCTTATTCGGTTCTATTCAGCATTGTGGGCGTACCATCAATCGTAAAAGCCAAACAATACCTGATAAAAGCTGTCATATCAACGTGAGACGCTCTGACGTTGGGTCTAAGGTGGCGCTTCTTGTCGTCGAGTGCCGCACAATCAGAATTGTGGCTCTACACTACCTTAAATATTGGGTCAAAGTCAAAATAATATTTATTTCATACGTAACAACACACGAAAATGTCATATAGATTACTCTACTACTCATTCGTAAGTCAGATTTCCCTGAGAAGAATGAGTAAGAAACTCTAGAGGTTTCTCTTTGTGAATAAACATTTCTACACATTTACCTTAACAATATTCGTTATTATTATTTTTATTTATGTTTTGAAATACCTAACTTCAATTTTTACGAAGAAAAGAAAAACCTCATTAAGAGACTGAGTCCATACTAGGTGTTAGCATGTGTGACAGATCTCCAAGCTCCCACTAATTTTGCAAACTGTATCGGTCACTTTAGTTCTCTGACGTATAACCTTGTTAGGGATTCGGTCCATCAGAGAAACGCAATATATATAATACTGACAATGCAATGTGGCAGACCTTATCGTGAGCTTTGGATAGTGTCATATAGTTAAGTCGTTTCACATAAAAATAATTTAGTATAGTATCCGGCAAAATTTACCAAACCGAAAGTTTCCTAGCGATCACAGCACGTCTGTAACTTTGAAAAATGGGCCCTATTTTTATGTTCTTTTTAAGTAGCTATTATTTATTTAATTTAATAATAAATTAAATAATAATCAGGCAGCGGTGACCATGAGACATGTTAAGAGCCCAAAATGTTGATTTGTTTCAAAAAGTAAATTTAGGCATCTTTAGTTCCAGAAAAATTGCATTTAATTCTCAAAACAAGAGTTTTTGGGCTAAGTTTTTGCCTTTCCGTCGTTGTCTCTATACATACACATAAAATCGCTGAATCGCCTCTCTTGGATCATACACAAACACCGCAATATAAAATTCGATTGACACGCCAGCCGCTTTCGGCTGTCACTTTGTATTTTGGCGAGTGTCATCGCGCAAAACGAATGAACGCACGCGTCTGCTTATGTAAATATGTAATGGATTATTTTTGTGGATATTTGAAATCCATTGTTATTCTTTGTTTGGATTTGAGAGAATGTTTACGACAATTGTCTTTACATTTCCATACATTATAGTCAGATGAAAAGATACGCCGTGGTTTGACAGTATTAATAAAAAAATTAATGTATTCTAACATTCTGAAATTGCTGAGAGTGGGAAGAACTCCACAATTGTAACCGGTATAAATATTTATTATATTTTGAATAATTGTACTATACGGTGATAGTCACTGGGACGTTATTCCAAGTTTAATCTTCCATTAAGCTATAAACTACTCATTGATAGGGCATAAACTAGATAAATACGGGGCATAAACTAATCGTAAGCTATAATAATTAAACGACTGACGAAATAACGATTATATCAAGTTGTAAATTGTTCATTGAGTTTTGCAACGACATCGGCATTAACACAAATCATGATTGTTAACGTCAAGGATCCTAATTTAAAACTGTATCACTTCAACTGAACTGGTACAGCTAAAGAACAGAAAAATGACTCAAATATATAGTGAGTAATACAAACGCCAACCTGCGGTAGCGTTATACATCTTTACACCTATATTTAAATCTACAACACTTGCGATAACACGGTCCAATGAACAAATCGTAATGGACAGCAGGCTGTTGACCATTTAGAACTGAAGTGAGGTGAATTGAGTCATATTTTATTACCTTTACTTTCAATTATCACTAATAGAGATGCTTATATTAGATACTGAATACTCACAGCAAAGCTGTCCAACTGTAAAGTCGTATCTACCTTGCAGCTGACTATCAGATAACTTTGTTTCTTACGTATTTCTACTTTTTGTAATTGACTATATGTACTTTACAATATTTTTTCGGTCTACATTATCAAGCCATCAAAACGCCTGACTCATGCAACACTCACATCAAATTCTAGGAAAGAATAATAATTATTCGCATAGCGTCATTTTGCCCTCCCTTTCTTGATTTTTTGCCAAATGAATTTGCGCTGAGTTGTCTAACATTTGTCTATAGTTTTTATCTACTATTTCTACACAGTTATACGATAAAATTGTCGCAGCTTCGATGTATCAAATAGATATCACTACAATAATGTAAGCGATACGTGTGGGGCAAGCCCTCCATTTTCACATGATCTTATCAACCATCTCAGTTATTCGAACCGATTTTTTCAGCTTTGCTTGGGTTTTTTCCCTACATTTTCTAAACTCCCTGCAGTTCTTCATCTTGGGTGTGAGAGCACATAATACGCCTTGGTGTCGTGGGAATTACCGTGTTATTTGTTGCAATATTCTCATTATCTCCTTCTCCTGTGGCATCATCGTTTTCCTTTTTATTGTCAGCTACAAAAAATATGTTTATGAAGAAGAAATAATATTTTATTCAAACTATAGATATTCTATCTTTATTGAAGATGGAGTGAAATGACAGTTAATTGGGCAAAAGTTAGTGTTTCCCGCTGGCAAGCAGCTAGTGATTGCAGTTACGCTTATGCAATAAATAACCGAAGTTGTTTCATTTCAATCACCATTGGTCCATTATTCGTCCAACTGCTGGGCACAGACTCATTTGAATTGACTATTTTTATAAGTTCATATGTATACTGCATTTAGAACTATGTCGATTAAAAATACAAAGAGGAGACATATTTTAAAGTTTTTTCATTTTAATTCAATACGGTTAGTCAAATTATAAATACAAATAATTTACTTACACACTTACTTTACATTTACGTACTTAATACTTGTAGGTTAACTGTCAAAATAGAAATAAGAAAGGCAATAACGTTACGTAACATTCACAATTCAGACATTTTTGTCAAAATTTTACGGTTTATAATTGTAACTTTTTTATTAAAAAAACTGACCTCAAAAGTTAAAATTCAACAGGTCGTGGAATTACATATATTTGCCATATTTTATTGCAATCGCAAAATGGGACTCATCATCTAATTTGTCACCCTTAGAGGTGGAATATTTTCTTCAAATCTAAATGTCTAAGGTACCCTCTATTCAACAAAAAAAACAATCATCGAAATCAGTTCACAAATGCCCGAGTAATTTCGTAACGTACTTCTTTTTTTTAAGTTGATTAAAAAGACAGACTTGTGTCTATTGGTGATATGCCGAGCACCGGTGCAGGCTGCAGACCGCAACAGTAGACCGCAGGTAATAGTCGGTTTGTCTGTTGCTTTAAACCAATTTCATGCACTTTCAAAGTATCCAGTAGTGTCGTTTGATATACACTTCTGAACCTTTTACACCTTGCAACTGGAATTTGTCAAAACAAATTATAACTACAATTTCCACATATCGCACCTTCAATAATAAGCAGATTAAATTCAAAAAGTAAAATTTTTAGGAAACTCCCAAAATAAACTTAAAACTAAATGTACGTTGTAAACCTAGTATATCGTTTTTACATCTTACATAGTTTTGTTATTTGACTCCAACCAAATGGCATATAAAGCTGGAGGCAACTAGATTGTTTTTTTTTTATAAATTCGGTCAGTCTCCCAAAAAATATTTTCCAAATTTCGCCCCTTTTTTATTGAGGGTACATGTATATAAAAGTTGTCAACTTTTTTATTACTTCATTTACCCACTTCATCTACACTTTTATCATCATTCATTTTATAATTATTAATACAAAGATACACTACGAAAAATTATTTCGGTCCAGCTGGATTCGATTCAGCGCCTTCCGCATACCGTGTCTGACGCTTTCCTAACTGAACTACGGAACGCACTAGCGCACCTTACGAATTTTTCTATGTGCTTGTTGCAGGTCCTTCTTTTTGGTTTTTAACAACTTTTTTAACTTAGTATCGTCTGTGACAAATCTATGAGAGTTTTTCTTCACCTATTTTGTATATAGCAAACATTTCCTCTGAAGTGGTTCATTTCTAGAATAATTACTATCTAATATCTGCGGTTTTCTTGCCAAGCCGAAATGGTGGGCAGTTTTCATTACACGCGGAGTCGGGCTAAGTGGGCGATTTATTTGACGACTACCCACCTCGACGGATGCTGTTTCCTTTCTTCGATAGATTGCCTAAGCTGTGAAAAATATGTGTAATAATAGAAGTAAGGTATTCTTCGCTTTGGGTTTTCCTAAGATTGGTCGAAAGTCTTTAGAATAGTTATTCGAAATTGTGCTACTAAACTATTGATTCTAGTTCTAGTGACACATTTATATTATTTTACTTTATTGAATTTCTTTCAAATTATTTTTTTTGTTTATACATCAACACTTCACATATCTAGAAAATAGAAACTTTCAAAAGTACTAATAATGCTTTTATTTTGTTGCAGGTAAGTTCCAGTTTCCATCATCACATCACACACCATCGAGTTAAGTCGTTAAAAATACATGGCCGAGTTGTAATCCTAAAACCCTTACGCATCTCCAATAAAATCAACCGTAACTGTACATCAGAAAAATATGACTGTTGTTTTATAATTATAAAACGGTAAACAGTGAAACAAGCGAGTACTGTCGTTAAGGCGAATCTGTTACCAAATTAAAATTAAAACCGCCCGCATTAAGGCCCGGCAAATCGTTAGTCTTAATTTGACTTGCCCGATGAACTAAGCATTCGGAGTAACGAAAGCGGCGCGATATATTCGCATGTGGAAGCCCATAATACATGTTTACAGTCGTTGGCAGTTTCACGGGTGATTTGTTCTTTAAATGAGTTAATTGTTGTTTTTTTTTGCCACATTTATATAATACTAATCTCTAATCACAAAATCTGCTAGAACTAAGTAAAGTGAAACTGCTAATAATCATTATTTTTTCATCTTACCTTTTACACTAATTACAGAACTTTCCTACTGAGATGGATATAATATTTTCTGATAAACATAGCATTATGTGTTCAACAAGGTTTAAATTGAAATGCACAGTCAGCGTTCGGAGCGTGATTGACGAGCGGCCGCGGTAAGCAAATACGATGCCAAAATACATACGTTTACAACACACGACCCTCTTAATTGCACTTAAAGCTGCTTGTCAATGTTCATTTCTTGCCAATTTTAAGATACTTTTCAGTCAAAATGGATTCCAGTTTTACCAATTCCATGGTCCAAGGATACTAATATTTTAAGAATATGTAGAGGTCAATCTAATAAGGTTCCAAGAGTGCACCCTGAGGAACCCTTAACAAAAACTGGTTTAATATTTACAAATATGTTTCACATTTTTCAAGTGAATGTTGTTTTATACAACATTCACTGGGAATATACTATCTAATGTCTCATATTTTAACTGCTGCTTAATATTTTAACTGCTAATTAAATTTTCATTAGGCAAACACTGCCATGTAAGTCAATCGAAAGCTTCGTAGACGAACATAGCTTAGATATGGCGCTGCACTTGATTGTCGTGTCGGAGTCGAATCGTGTAAATCCTAACCAGTCGGCACACGAGAGTTATTAAATTTGCACACGCGTCACTAATTATCGGGGCGGACTCAGATGCCGTTTCGGGATCTATTTATCAGACAACGGATGCGTATTGTGCGGAACAATGCCAGTCGGCAGGCTTCACAGTAAATCATTTTCGGTAATAAAAGCCCTGGCATGACTGGTATCGGTTGCTTTATTGTTTTTCGTGTAATTAGTTACGGGGTTTTCTGTTGTTCGGCTTAGTTTCGCGTTTTGGCGCCCAACGTAGGACCATTGCCTAAATCTACTTAATTAAAGATTTCTGTGACTGCTTATTTTACAGGTATTGTGTTTTCTAGTTTTTTTGTTATTAATTATTTTATAAAGTTATCATCTTTTATTATGACTAGGTAACGGAAAATTTTTTTACTAGGTAAAGGTGTCAAAATTAATTTATTATAGTTTATTTCCCTTAGTTTAATTATACTGTAACTTTCTGACGCCCAATATGGGACCACTTCATTGCCCTCTTTCCAGACTTTTTATGTGGTTCACAACTGTTTGTAACACAACCGCATTACCAACGTTTGTTGTTGTTCACTTTAAACTTTGTAATGTAGTGTTTTAGCGCTCGATGTAGAACCATTTATCATTTAGACAGTCCTGATCCAGAACGCTCGCTAACTTCACTACATTGAAATTTAGCTTAGTTATTGGTTTAATAAACAGTATGAATAAGCTGAAACCTAGTTGTAAAAATAACGTATAGATCGATATGTAACTAAACCGCTTTAAAAAAAAACAGAAGCAAATTCGAAACTTTAATTCATAGTCTCACTTATCCGCAGTTCTGTACTATAATTCAACTATTATACGTCTTCTGTAATGTTGGAAAACCAGCTCTCCCTAAGTGATTCTTTGAAATTTTCTGCACGTATTTTAAACGAGCCCCCCAATAAAACTATCAAAAGTAGGTATTTATTCTATGACCTAAGCCTAAGTCCCAATTTCCATATGCATGAGTCGCTGACGAATAAGCCGTGCATGTTATATGGTGCGCATTTTGATACATTTTGATCTCTAGGCCTATGATTTAGAGTCGGGTATTGAATGTGTGAATCCTCAAGAGTCCATTTGACTAGCGTACATTAGTAAAAGTTCCCGAGCACCATTTATGGGGTGACCATGATTGACGAATGCTTCCAAAGGATTGATTTCCTTTTGGCGCTAGTATTCTGTTTCTCTGTTCTATATTTTCCCGGTTGAAAATAAAGAGAGGGGTAGTTGACTAGGGTTTCCATTATAGTGTAATAAATTAAAATACATCATTCTTTTTTAAAAGGTTATTCATTTTAACCTTTTGTGTGTTTCTTTCACATTTCGATTACTGACCATGATCACACAATTTTTTATTTATACCTAAAAATAGGTGCGTCGGGTTTATTCGTCTTCTTTTTTCAATTCCGAAAAAACCTACATATAAAAGGCTTCTTAACTTGCTGCTGCTTTGTACCTGCATTCACTCATTCCAATATCCTTGTATGTTGCTCACCCTACCTCTCACTATTCGAAATAAAATATTTATAGAACGGCGAGCACTTTTTCTCTTTGATTCAGTGGTTTTATTGGTGCGGCTGTTTCGCGGTAATAAATGTGCAGGGGTGGCAACCCATAAATAAAATTAGTCGCGATGGATGATTCTTTTAAGTTGATTCTATACTCATAATACTGATATGAAGCTATATTACTGTGTGAAAAAGGTTTATTATCCCACTTCTGATTTTGGACGTGTTGAGCGTTTCTTATCTATCATTACAGTGGTTGCTGTGCTTCCATAGACTGTCATAAGAGACCCACTTAAATTAGATAGCTACCATAATGTTTTCCATTGATATTATCTTCCATTAGATACCAAATGTCCACATTCAATTTAATTCTTTCAATTTAAGATTTTTTATAAATTTTATTATAGGTACCTTAAATAAATACTTAAAGTTGCTCGTAAATTTTCTTGTCTTTAGATAATACATTCCAGTTTAAGATCTCCGCCGCAGAGTCATTTATCATCATGTCACATTATTTTCGTCTATTTTACGTTTAAAATAACATAATTATTCGAGGAATATTTATCGAGTTTTTAGGTTTCCGCGATTGTACCACATAAAAAATGAAACTTTGATTGAATGAAAAGAATTTTTTCCTGAATAAACCGCGTATATTTGTTTTTTCAACCAACCGGAAGAAACCAACATTCCAGCCCTTTACAGGTCCTATGGTCAAGGCTGAGGGCCGTCAAACGTTGGTTTGTTGGAAAAAAGAAATATACCCGATTTAGATCCGATAAAATAGTTTGGTTTCAAGAAATATTTGTCAACAGTACAGTTATCTTTCTCATTGTTTCAACTCTGTCAATTTTTAACCTTTCGACTTGAAAGTGCATGTATATTTGTTTGTCGCGTGATCTTGCATGGTGCACAACAGGTCGTTCGTGACGATGCGTGACTTCGCGTGAACGAGTAATTATTTGTCGCAATATGACTTGTTACGGATTAGGTTTCTGACGCGAATTGGGTTTATCGTTAATAAATCCGAAATTTTTTTAAGCTCAATATCATTTGTTTGACATGTGGTATGTCATCATTATCAGCTATATTTTTATTATAGATGGTGCTATTTGCATTGTTATGGTTATATCCGCTTCTTGTCCGTGAACCACCTGACTGGTACACCCCGATAGACCACGAGCAATTATTTCTTCCCGTAGCTATGCTACCCTATGTCCCTGCTATTAGTTCTTCCCGATGTTAGGTGAACACTTGTTCACTTTGACCTAAATAGCGTATTTATCATTAGTCATCCGTGACTATACGACCTGTATAGAGTACGTAGATTTATTAGAAAAATCGAGATATATATCAGAGAAAATAGACGCATTTCCGGGGCATTGTTATTATTTAAGAATTTCGCCAAGAGATAAATTTAACTAGAAATATGATTCATTCCAATTTTAACACTGGTAAAGGAAAACGTATTTTAGCCCAGCTTTCGGTAATATATGCTTTAAAAGTTTTATAATTGCATCTATACTGTATGCTTATTTTTGCAGCACAACTAATGCATCTATTACATAAATACCTATATGCAAGCAGTTCTTTGATAACTCTCTGTGTCTCTTTTAAAATATGACGGTCGTATAATGATTTATTTTGTAAAGTAACAAGCGACTGAACGAACAAGTCGTGGGCCTGGTGGTAGGCGACTTGCCTGTCTATAACAGTTGCAGTGCCAGTCAGAGGTTTAAATCGCAAAGGTCTGAGGGGTACACTCTGAGACAAGTCCCGTGTGCCTGTAATTTCAATAGCACCCCTACCCTTCAGAACTGGAACGCAGTACTTCCCTGGATGAACTCTTTCACGACGATCTCTAGTGCTGCTACAAATAGTATAAGTGTGTAAATACCAAACATAATTATAATATACAAAACAAAAACACTAATAATTACAAACAAGAGTATCTACTGTATCTTAGCTACTAAATACTTTTTATATTCTAATAAACAGCTTTTTCATTGAAAAAAAAAACCGACCTCAAAACGTTGCTTATTGGCTTTTTTCCGATTTCCATGGGATCCCCTCATCAGATTCTGACTTCTTAGTGACAAATCAGACTGTTTCGGTTTCCTTTGTACATTTTATACTTTTTTTCTGGTTGTCACTGTGTTGACAGTGATTTGTTTATTACATGTATTGTCAAGTGAAAAGTCGACTTTTATTTTAAAGGAAATATTTTTTTTAATTTGTGATAGCCGAAACGAACCCGGAACAGCATCATTGGCATCATGGACCACCACAAGAGTACAACCCTTTCAAACAAAAAAAGAATTTTCAAAGTCAGTGCACAATTCATGGAAAAATCGATAGGTCAATGTACATGTCTATAAAATTTGAGGACTCTCCTGGATTTCCATGAATCCCCTAATTAGATTCTTACTTGGTGACATTGGGACCACGAGGAGAGTGCACCCTTTCAAACTAAAAAAAGAATTTTAACAATCGGTCTACAATTGACGGAGAAATCTAAAAACCTATTTACAGCCGAACGTATAATCTCCTCCTTTTTTTGAAGTCGGTTAGAAAGTAAACGATGCATAAAAATTATAGTGATTTAAAAATATCCATAGCAATTAAAATCAAATTTTAATTCTACGAAATCAAAATACCTATTTAGAAGCACGTTCTATTCTCTCAGTGTAAGTTATCAGACTCGTTAGACGTATACTTTATTCTCCAGAAATAATCTATTCGTTACGAACGTAGTTAATCTGCGAGTCGGTTTTAGTGTAATATCTCGGAGAAAATTAATCCCTGGCATTTGTTTTATAGCACTACTTCGTTATTAGATTTGTCTTCGCGATCTTAATTTAGTTCTTTCGATTTATTATTCAGTTTCCATAACATTGTGGCTATAATGTGATCCCTAAGCTTGGTGATTGTGATCATTCTTTCTAATTGCAGAATAAGTAACAATTTAGGATAAAAATTTAAGCGTTAGAAAGGAGGTGAAGAATATCTTATAATGGAAGCGTTAGAAATAAATAAACTACACTGCCTCTGTGGCCGAACGGTTACAATGCTGGACTGCCACGAAGAGGTCCCCTATTCGATTCCCGGGCCGGGAGAAATATTTGTATGGCCTGTATTTGTTTCTCTCGTGAGTTTGGGTGTAATTTGTGGTTGTCTATGTGTGAGTTCATGGCATCCGCGATACAGAGTTTCCGTCGTACGGGACTATGAGTGTGTATGCGTTATTATTTTGTTATGTTATTATATGTATAGTCCCACTGCAGGGCACATGCCTCCTCTCACAATGAGAGGTTTAGGGCTACAGTTACCAATCCCATTACGGATTGAGAACTTCACACAGATCATTAAATAGCTTTACAAATGTGTGCAGGTTTCCCCACGATGATTGCCTTCACCGAAAACTAATTTCGCACATAAATTCCGAACACTCAGAGGTGCATGCCCAGATTAGGCTATGCACACAATACACTACATATTTTATACTATCAATGTGTACATTTAGATATGTATATATAATAAATACTCCTACGTACATCCTCTTGGTTGGTAATGTTTTTAATCGTCCAAAAGTTGAGGTAATCAATTATCTTTTGCAGCAATTTCTGATATACTCGGTGGCCCAGATCACTCTGGGGTATAAACAAAAAATTTAAACTAAAAAAACTAAAAACTTCCGTTGCCCTTATACTTGCAATACGTAGCAGTAGAGCTCCTTGTGAAAGATTTCGTCCAGGGAAGTACTGCCACCTTACCTATTTCTGCCGCCAAGCAGTAATGTTAGCATTACTGTGTTCCGGTTTTGGAGTAAGGGTGCTTGTGAAATTACAGGCACATGGGACTTGTCAACTTATATCTCAGAGTGTCCAGCGTAGTGGCAGTATATCATATCTTTGCGGTTTAAAACTCTGAGTGACACTGCAATTGTTATGGACAGGTGTGAGCTTACCATCAGGCGCATGAGTTGTACGTCCCATCACTTGATGTTATAAATAAAAAAGTACAGGGTAGATTTAAGTAGCATATACGGACCCGACTAGTGTATTCATTTATCTATGCTAATGTAGATTTCTCATATTGAATTGATACATTGACGTCATTTATGCTCTTCCCTTGGGTACTAGAACATTTATAGTTTAAACACATACTCTTTTGACTAAATATACAATTACAACACACACACTCATCGCTCCGCACTAGGGTAACCCTGTATCACAGATGCCATGGATATACACATAGACAACCACAAATTACACCCAAACTCACGAGAGAAATAAATGTAGGCCTAACAAATATTCCTCCCGGTCCGGGAATCGAACCCGGGACCTCTGCGTGGTAGTCTAGCGTGATAACCGTTCGACCAGAGGCAGTTAATTTATGTCTTTTCATTTGGGTTTTTTAAAGTCAACGCCCATTATAAGTTCTCAAGTAACAATCCATACAATTTTTTAACACATTTAGTTTCTTTTGGCGGATTAAGGTTTGATTAATAACGTTTTTAATACTGTACAGAGGCGAACCGCACCCTGAAATCTTTATAAACGACACTGTATTTTAAAAACGAGTTCTCAACCAAATGAAATTCAACCTTAACGCTGTAGATGCAAGGTATCCAAACAGAAGTTTCAGGAACAGTCGAGAACATTCCACAGACTTTCAAAAAGGATTATTGTTAATGGGCGCGAAGCTGAAATAGCATTTGAATTCGTTTATACATCTGTTTGTACTCTATATTTAGTAGGAGAAAAAGTGGAAGCTTAAATAAACACTTAGTCTCGGTTAATATGGGGTCGCTTCGATTTGTAGGGATTTTAGTAAACATTCTTTCCCATCATGTTATGTCTTATTTTAGGACGTTTGAGGTTGTTTTGAAAGGTTGGGAAAACATAAGGCCTTTACGGCAATATAATATTATGTAAACAGGCACATTATACTTATTTTACTATTGTATCCTAGTTTCCAACGCTTTTCTCTACCTGCAACGGAGTCTAACTTGTTTTGTTGAATTCCATCAATAATAGAAAAAAAAACTTTTGAAATGTAATAATCCTGTCTCGACACACTTGCTCCATCCCATGTCCAGCATACCAGCAACTGCTTCAGTGGCCAAACGGTTATCATGACGGACTGCCACGCAATGATCCCGGGTTCGATTCCCGGGCCGGGAGAAATAATAATAACGCACACACTCAAAATAGCCCCGCACTAGGGAAACCCTGAGTCGTGGGTGCCATGGACACACACATAGACAACCACAAATTACACCCAAACTCACGAGAAAAATAAATGTAGGCTATACAAATATTTCTCCCGGCCCGGGAATCGAACCTGGGACCTCTGCGTGGCAGTCCGTCATGATAACCGTTCGACCAAGGAGGCAGTTAATTGTAAGGCGTCATGTATATAACATAAGGCCTACATTTATTTCTCTCGTGAGTCTGAGTGTAATTTGTGGTTGTCTATTTGTGTGTCCATGGCACTAGCGATGCAGGGTTTCCCTAGAGCGGGGCTAGGAGTGTGTGCTAAAAAAAAGAGGGCTAGCTCTGCAGCTGAGCTGTAACAACCAAGGAGTAACTCGGCTACTCCTACCTATTTACATTCTTAGGAGTCCAAACCCTTGGCCTGTGGATACCCAGTGTCCTTAATTTTTATGATATTTTATTAAAAAAATTACTACGCTGTCTAGGAAACCCAAGTGGCGGCAGTTATCTCGCCCAACGTATTAGCACAGCTACACAAAAGGGGAACTTGCCAGCATCTTGGACGTGTTGCCGCGGGGACCCAATTTATTCATATAGTTACTTAGTTTCTAGTATTTAAACTTTTATTGTACTTTTATGCCTGTTCATAAAACCTCGCATATTTACGTACAAAATAAAGAATCAGTCGTACGGAACAACGGCAGTTTTTTTTAATTCTAAAGTAAACTGAAAATCTATTAACTAAATTTCACGTTTGGAGACATTTCTCAACGACGTAACGCAATTTATGGCGGCGATCGAACGGACCGCGACCGCAGCGTTAGGGGTTAAAATGCTTTCCATGTCCATCGTGGATGTCACCTGCCCCGGGTTGACAAGTCTACCCGCCCCGAAATAAGGTTGTGCGCAACGGGACGATTAAAAATTTCAACTATTGTTGTCCTAAAGGACGAGGGTTTGAAAAATAAATCAGTGCCATTTATTTGCTATGTACAAACAGATAATATAATTTGAAAAGCGCTCATGCTCTCATAATTTTTGTCCTAAAAATACTTTACGTAATTTTCATTTGACGTAACATTGAGATTCAATAATAAAGAATCCCATTTTGATTTTGTATAACATTAATTTTATTATAATTTGTGTAATATACGTTTAATTTGATATAAAGAACTTTTAGTACAGAACGGACGTTTAAAAATGAATAAAATTTCGTAAATTTCAGTAACTTAGGTTCCATTTTTAACATGGGCGCTAAAATAGGGGAATTATAAGTTTAAAGTCTATACGTATTCTAAGTCTATTTTGTCTGTCTGTGGCATCTCGCAAAAGGCTGAAATGATTTTTAATTTTTTTAATTTTATTTGATGGATAATTTAATTGGAACGGTTCTTAGTTACTAATCCTGCCGCCAAGCAATAATGTGAGCATTAACTGTATTCCAGTTTTGAAAGGCAGGGTCCTGGTGAAATTACAGGCACACGGGACTTGTGAACTTATGTCTCAGGGGACGGGCACGATGACAGTGACCCCTCAGGTATATGCGATTTAAAGCTCTGAATGGCACTGCAACTGCTATGAACAGGCGTGTCGTTGCACCAGGCGCACGACTTGACCGTCCCGTCACTTGATATCATAAAAAAAATCATTAGCTCTTATCCCTGTTAGTGTAAGGTCATCAGTCATAATTTTAGTTCCACGTATCCGATGGTCTTGAAATTTGTCATATTATGCATGCGTGCTTTCATGCTTCTTGCGTATTTGCTTAAATGCTTTGCATGGTGATGCCGACTGCATTTCAACATCGATATTGGCAGATAATATTTGTAGGTTTTTCATTATACAATATAAGTGCGCATGTGACGATGACAAGGTCGGTCAACAATGGAACAATGGAGCATGTACACAAATAATGCTTATTTACTCTCGATTTGAAAAGCCTCAAGTTATAGCATTCAGGGAATAAATCTGCAAGCCACTCAATAGACGTTTGGCTTGTAAATATAAAAGCGTGGAAGGTAAAGTTTGTTGAGCGCATATCTAGAGCCTCAGCACTATTCCCGCCATCACCATGGCAACCAATAATATGTATTTCAAAATTCTCAGTGGTACGCACAGATTAAACGATTGGCAATCTCAATGTTTTCTAATTCGTGTTTCAATCTAAAATAATCTTAACAAAGTTATCCCACAGAGAGTTGAGCTATATTTTTTTTGCGTGCATACGTGCTTGCTTGTTTGCGCATGTCCTTGTTTGCTTAAGTGCATGCTATGCTTGCTTGCGCGCATGCGGAAGCGAATCACCCATGCAGTGCAGAAATGTAAACACTTAGATTGTAATTATTAGACAACATCACATACGTAGCTAAGATCCCAAAGTAAGTAAGTAAAGCACTTGCGTTATATAGACCTCTATTAACGGCTGTTACTATTGAATATTCTCTTACGACAACCGTTTACTGTACCACCTACGTGGATATACAAATAAATTCCCACGTAACCTATACTTAAAGTGGTAAACAACCCTTAACCGGTATTTGTCAACCTTTTTCTAGGGTGTCACAATTCCTCCATTAATACGCTTGCGTTCAAGTGTCACATGGTCTTTGATATTTATATTGATTTGTACTGTGGGCGCTTAATGGCCTCCAGCCTTGTGCTCGATTCCCGGTAGATCCAATTTGGAAAATCAACTTTTCTAGTTTAGTTTTTTTTCTAATACAACAACAATTTTTTTTTCTAAGACAACATCATATAAGTGATGGACAGCACTTGTGTTATGGAAATGGGAAACAACGACGGTACCATAAACATACAGACCCGAGACAATGTAGAAAAGTTAGTTTTTCTACATTGACACAGCCGGATCACCATGAAACATTGAACTGTAAAACTACTTAAAACTACACAGAACTGTAAAACAAATTAAACTGTAGGTCACGTAAAATTATATCAAATATTGAAAAAGTCATATTAATATTATGTAAAATACACTTTATAGGATTATTTATTAAAACCACACTTTGTTATTGAACCTACAATGCAAAACAAACCCAAATATAATTATATCTTGTGAAATTATACATGTTACATTATTTACTAAGTATGTTAAATGAAATTCTGCCAACTAATTATCAATGTAATGGTAGGATTTATGCACTTTTTTTCGATTTTCTATGCAATAATCTAAAACTATACTAATGGCTATAAGAACAAGAGAACGGTGATAGCTCAGTGGAGAATGGTTCATTCTCAACACGGACAAGTCGTGCGCCTGATGGTAAGCTACACGCCTGTCCGTAACAGTTACAGTGCCACTCAGAGCTTTAAATCGCAAAGATCTGAGGGGCACTACCACTGCGCCCGTCACCCTGAGACATAAGTTGATAAGTCCCATATGCCTGTAATTTCACCAGCACCCATCAAAACCGGAACACAGTAATGCCGTCATTATTGCTTGGCAGAAATAGGTAAGGTGACAGTACTACCCTGGACAAACCTTTCGCAAGGTGTTCTACTGGTGCTTAATTGGGTAATTGGGTTGATAATTGAAAAAAAAAACAAATAAATCCATTTTTCAACATATTCAAAATATATGCTTGAGCATCGTGCTCCAATATTTGGCACTGACTACATTAATACTTAATGTTAGTCATAGTCAAAATCAAATAATCATTTATTCCTTAGGTAAAATATTTACACTTAAAAACGTCATTTCTAAGCTACTGCTCGTTCACTACGCTGACCTTCCTGAGAAGAACGAGCAAGAAAGTCTAGGGATTGCTCTTTTCAAATAAACTTAAATGCTATGGAATACACTACGAATTATAAAATTTGAAATGATAATCTTAATATATGCTCCGGAATCTTATTGCAAAAACGTATACAGTTCCCCATAAACGAATCGTTTACCTTAGTTAAACGAAAAGGTGGCATCATGAGTTTGGACTTAGTTCTAATGTTAATATTATGGATATCGTTTTTCTTAATTAAATTATATATATTTTACCGGCATATCGGTTGTTTAACTTGGTTTATCAAGTACATCATTGTCAACTTTATAATAGGTAAGTACGAGCCTTTTTTGTAGTTTAATTTTTGGTAATTGATGAGAAAAGGACAAAGCTATTACAGAACTTATTCTCTAACATGGCAGCATCCATTTTAATTTAGAAACGCGAGATACATCGGTTTGTAAACTTCAGCGTTAAATTAATAGAGCGCACCATTGTGTACAGCAGGATGTAATGCAAAGAACAGCGGGTCGATTATTTACTTAACTAAGTTAGGAAACAACATATTTAGAAGGAGTTTAACATACGAGATTTACAGTTGTATATAATTAAATTGCATGTCGTAATACATAATTATAATTTCTCATAATGTGAAATAATTTAATAAGTCTTAGGGCATAATGGTATCATGGTTACGTAGGTTTTGAAATGTGTGAGGTAGACGCGAAGAAATTAATTGCACGGTTTTTAACATTGCTTTTGGAAATAAAATATAATTTCTTAGGGCGCGTTCCCATAATGTCGTAACCACAGATAGTCGTGCAGTTTACAGTATCGTGGCTTGTACATTTAAATCTAGTTTTTCGCATATAGTACAACACGATTAACTGTTGTTCACAACTCTTTTGTCGTTACGACGACAGACTGTCAAGACGATGGGAAGAGCTGGAACGATAGTCATCAGACGATAAATAAAACGTCACAATAAAAACGTGACGACAAATAATCGCAGCTACTATTGTCGTCACGTTTTATTTATCGTTGTCTGCACGTGTTCTGCTTCCTACTCTCCCCTCTCGTCCCCTGCGCCCTCGGCTGTGCTACAAACGATTCTGTCGTGCAAACGACAAGGCGGCTGCCGTGAACTGATAAATTGTCGTCAGGATCCAGTGAGTATAGCCAGACACGACAGTCGTTCAACAATAAAAAAACGTCCACGACACAGTCACGACAGACTGTCGTGATATGGGAACAGGCTAAAAGCGACAGTCGTCCACCGATAAATATAACGTTACGACATAATGGGAAGACGCCCTTACTGTAAAATAAGCTCACAGTCCCCTGACGTATTCTTTACTGTGAAAATGGGAATGAAAATATCATTGACATATCTCTAATAACCATCGAATGAAACCCGTAAAAACGTATGAACGTAGTAAAAAAATAAAATTTTGCAAATTGTATTTTTTTATCGGGAGAAGTTTACCCAATCGCTTTTCAAGTCCTATAGTTCTGCGACCGGTATCTTCTGTTTTCATTATCAATTAATCATCACACACAAAAAAACACTAAAACGTCGGTTGATTTTGAATTATACGTCTGGTTCTAACTTTAATTAAATTATCTCCAAACGGATAGAGATATAGATTTGGCAACGTGACAACGTCTTTTAATCAGCGGTTAACAATATGGGCGCTAGATGAGGTCCCTGAGAATATTCCCGGTATAACTAATTTGGGCAACGAACTCTTTTAAAGTTTAAAAAACACATACATTACACACATTTGTCAGTAATGAACAAATGTAGGCAAATGCAGCCTTCCACTTGCTAAGACAATGAAAAAACAAAGTCATATATTTTTATAAATTCGGTGTCGTTCAAAATATAACTTCTTTCCATGTTGCATGCTTAATAAACCATGGGACCCGAAATACGATTGACCAAACATCGCTCTATGAAAAAAATACAAAGTTTCATTTCTTACTACAAAATTTAGGAGTCTGTGGGACTGATTTTCGCACAAACAACTCAATTCTAAGGGAGTTTAACATCTAGACCAAACTGTCCACCTTATATCTACGTAGGATACTTGATTTCTTTGGTCAAATTGCCAGGAAAGAAGGGCACAACTTTGAACAACTAATGGTCACCGGACTGATCGATGCTAAACGTCCGAGGGGTCGCTGCTCCTCAAGATGGTCCGACCAAGTTTGTACGGCTCTCGGCATGGGTTTCCATGATCTCCACTATGCCAAAGACCGCCACATCGTTGGCACAACGTTGTCATGCGGAAATTGTTTCCGGGGGAGTCACGACCCTCAGTAATGGGGTATACGACGCTAAGAGGAGACTACAAAATTTACTTATTTTTTTATAACATTAAACAACATCACATACGTTGCTCTGATCCCAAAGTAAGTAACTGAAGTACTTGTTATAATTATTAATACAAAGATCGAACACTCAGAAAAAATTCCTTCGATCCGGTCGGATTCGAACCGACGTCTTCTTGCATACCGTGGCAGACGCTATATCAACTAAGCCACGGAACGAACCAACGGACCTCACGAATTCTTCTATGTGCTTGCGTCCTGTCTTTGTACTTGGTCTTTCAACGACTTTTTAGTCGTAGCGCCATCTATGAGAAATCTATGACTGATTTATCACCCAGTTAGTACCTTTACAGCTACCAGTCCTGGCGAGAGATGTCATTTATGATGTTAATTAATACAGTGTATTAATAATTATAACAAACTAGTGGAGTAATTTCACAAAAAATAATTGAATATCAATTCAATAAAAATTTAATTAATGAAGTACTTGTGTTATGGAAATCTGAATCAACGACGGTACCACAAACATCCAGATCCGAGACAATGTAGAAAATTTAGTTTCTACATTAACCCAGCCGGGGATCAAACATGGGACCTCGGAGATAGCTATACTATGAAAATCGGTGTGCAAGTCATTCGACCACGGAGATCGTCGTGCTATATATATATACATATATATATGTATATATATATATATGTATATATAAATATACGAGTATAGTTTAGGATAGGCAAGGAGTTACAAAAGTGATCTTTAGAAATGATAGCACTAAAATTGTAATAAAACCTAATAGATAGGTAATCTTTCAACGTCGGTGACGCCGCGGCAAAGCGTTCAGCATTATTCACTATGAAATTTTTTCTTACAAAACTCAAGCGATCTCTTATACATTTCCAATGAGAATGAAGTCAGCCACTATGTCCTTGATGCCATTGACTTTTCGCTCTAAGTCTTAAAATCAGAAATGTCGAACACGATCCACCCTCGCGAAGTACAGCTAACTTTTTCTATCTCTCTCTTTTTTTTCTAAGACACCAAATGAAGGGACGAACAAGTCGTACTCTTACTTACCTTTACTACCATAGTTCCTTAATATGCAGCACCCAAGAGGCACTGGAAATGTCATAGATAGGGGTGTCGGTTTCTACCACACACGACTTGTTCGGCTCGTGGTTTGATATCATAAAAAAAGAAACTCATCAGCGAGACCCTACTGCCAATCACTTGGTTCTATTCCGTAATTGCTTTTCATGACACTCAGGACACACCGGAAGTTCATAATCCTAAAGAAGTAGAGCCGCACTGTCCAATGAAATATTTTATTTACCATTTCCCAAATTAGTAATCAATATTATTCAATACTCATAAATTAATAACATTAACATCGGCGCTAGACTTGTGTAACAAAATACAAAAACTGAAATATACATCAGATTTCCTCAAACACTTCTAAACTAAAAAAATACCGCACTGTATCGTGACAGGCTCAGAAGTTTCCATTACATAAAGTATCCTATGCATGTAAAACAATATAATGTCGTCATTTAATGAACAATGATAATAATAAAAAAAAAAATTTCGTACACATACAAAAACAGGTTACACTATGAGTTACAAAAACATCTTAATTAAAGAAAAAAAAATTCGTTAAAAAATATATATTTCCATCCCCTTCAACTAGACAAAAACCCTGTGTCGTAGATTCTCGAACCATGACAAAAATGAACAAGCAAACACGAGAAAACATTTTATGCCTACCATAGCTCCTTAGAAGTTAGTAATCTATTTGTATACTCTGTTACTTGTTCATATTATACCAATTATATGTACACTATTTATCTTCTTTCTTTAGTTATAAATTTTCTTATTATGCTTAAAATGCCTAAGATTTTAATGTTTGTGTGAAGTGGAAAGCTGTGGTCTCCATTTACTCCCATCGGAAAAGGGAGTGACATTTATGTATGTATAATGTACTAAATGACGACAAATTAACACAAATTTTAATAGATAGACTTTAGTAATTACCTATAGAGGTAGTTTCTAAGCCATCGGGTCATAAACTATTCCTGGTCTTCGCAAAAAGCATGCATCGGTCAAGTGGTTTTACATTCAGACTAAAAGGCAAGCCAGGGCGTCACGTATCGGAGAAATATTAATATTCCATGTTGCTCTAGGGCTGCCCAAAGAAATTGCGGTTAAAAAAGTACTACATACGTGATAATTTTTTTTAAGAAAGGAAGTGAGTTTACTTAAGATTGTTAAAGCATCGTGTATTTTTTTTCTCGACTGAGTTTTGTTTGTTTTTATATTCAATTTTGTTATACGTTTGTTGTTTTGTTTTTGACGACCTCAGTGATCTAGTGGTGTCCACACCGGTTTTCATGGTCTCCCTATCTCCAAGGTCCCGGGTTCGATCCCCGGCCGGGTCAATGTCGAAAAACTAACTGTTCTACATAGAGTTCTTAGGTTTTCGCGATTGTTACACATAGGAAATGAAACTATTTTTCCGAATTTAAATCGCGTTTATTTGTTTTTTCTAACAAACCAACGTTTCGAGCCCTTTACAAGTCCCATGGTCACGGTTGACTGAGGTGGTATAATCATCAACCAATTACGTCTAATATTAATGCAAACCGCTATATTTTTTCACTGTAGTTAAGTAAAAGTTATAAATTTATATTTTACTATATTGGTCCCTTGTAAATTTGAAAAAAAAAATCCACCTCTAAGGGTAGCAAACTAGGAGTTGAATCCAGTTTCGCACACTTTCCGGTAATCAATTTCAATAAAACTTGGCAAATAAATGTAATTCCACAAACTTTTGAGGTCGTTTTTTTTTAGTATTCCGTACTGAGATTAAGTAAAGGTTAGTACATTACGTTGAACATTTCTTTGAAGAGGTTAATTCTTGAGTAAACTCGATGTTTATTAAGTATATGTAAATGTAAACTATAAGGTATCTTCACCCTTTATCTTTATCGTGTATTTAAACGTGATGAGTGTTGATGATGTGAGGATTCACTGAAAACATTGACTTAATCAAGTTGACCTATCAAGATACTAAGTATCACAACGTGACTAAATTCATTACGTAAAATGGTTGTAGTAATCATTAAATTGTTTTTCATGCTCGTGTTTGTCCATGACATGCAGGTAAAGTCGATGGTAATGTTCTAAATCGGGCTTTTTCATTACATTATCGCCCTATGGATTTTTTTCGCCAAGATTAGGCAAAAAGTTTTGTGCTCGAAAAATCTGAACGCATATTTCGCATAAACTTGAAGCATAGAAAAACTAAACATTTGCAATTTAGCTATATTTTACTAAATTTATTTTGTGAATTTAAATTCTGCAGTATTGTTAGAATTTTGAAATTGTTTCTTTTATATCTAACACATTGTGGCTGCATGCGTCTATGCCTTTTAAAACATTTTAGTTCAAGTTATGTTATCTATGGAAGAATAGTTGGCAATCTGTTTAAAAAAATACCCGCGATTCGTTCTGGACCTTTTGCAGGGAAAAGTTTCGTTTTTATTTTGACTTTCAATTATTTTGTGAAATCTAGTTTAAAGTGGAATAGGATAGTGCTATTGTGCCTCAATCGGAAATTAAAACGCGAAATTATACGAATCTGAGCTAGAATGCCCGTATCGGCCCGTTTTAAGGAATCCCAAGTCAATCCAAGCACGCCGCCTCAAATTGCCTATCCTCTTTGTGGCGGCCATATTTACAGAAACATAATTAAACTTCATGTTTAGGCTGATGGCTTTGACAAAGTATTAATAAATTTAAAAAAAAATACCCGCTATTTGCAAAATCTGTAAATGTTTTGTTGTGAAGCAATATTTATTCAAAATCTATTTCCTAGCAAATGTGATGAAAAGCATTGTATGTAGCACGGGACGTAAAAATTACAAAACTCGAGTCATTGAAGCCCTCAGCCTTCGGCTTCGCGCCTCTATCAAACTCTCGTTGGTAATTTATTTATTTACAAGTTATATGATCCTATGAACAATATCTTGTTTTTCAACTACTGTTAATAACTGTTTTTTCAGTGCCTTAGCAAATGGAAAGCTGTAGCCTCTGCCTACATCTATTAAGTACTGATATATACATACATTGTTTGTGTATGTACATCTTTCTCTCTGCCTGCAATTAATTGTAACAATAATTATCTGAGCATTCGATGTCACAGCTATCTGAAAAACTTACAAAAATCAATCTTATGCCAACATAAATTATAACTTAAAAAAAATACAACGATCTCAATAGTTTGTAGAATTATATAAAATAAATACATATAAATAACGCACACACTCAACATAGCCCCGCACTAGGGAAACCCTGTGTCGCGGGTGCCATGTACACACACATAGACAACCACAAATTACACCCAAACTCACGAGAGAAATAATTGTAGGCCATACAACTATTTCTCCCGGCCCGGGAATCGAACCTGGGACCTCTGCGTGGCAGTCCGGCATGGTATCCGTTCGGCTACGGAGGCAGTTATATCTATTTGCCAAGTTTTAATGAAATCGATTAACGGAAAATGGGTGAAATATAATACACTGGATTCACCTTTAATATGCCACGCTTAGTGGTGGAATATTTTCTTAAAATTTGAACGAGATCGCTACTGAAGGATCCTCTTTCTAACAAAAAAAGAATCATCGAAATCGTACACTAATACTAAGAGTAATCGCGTAACTTTTATAAAAAATACAGTGAAATTGTGAAGCTGCTCTTTCTTCCGAATTCGAAAAATTTTAGAACAGTGACAGACTACCGGCTACCGGGTCTTGATGTACCTACCACTGTTCCTTCATTTAAAATGCCTAGCACCCCGTATACACGAGCATAAATCATAGTAACGACACCCTTGCATGCTAACTATTATATTACGATTAAATACACTGTCTGTCAGAAGACCCATTTTAGAAGCATCCATTATAGAAACTGTCATTAGAATGTCATGCGAAAATTTACCTTAATTTTCCTGTATTTACAGTACATATAACACAGTAAAACACGTCAAAAATGCGATTAAATTTTTGAAGATGCCTAACAGTGGATGCGATATTTATAATGCTATAGTATATCAGTACTTATTTACTAGCGTGCAATAAATTTATATTACGATGAGCCCCGTAAGGGCGTAGCTAATACTTAAAAATATACTTATACAACTTAAAAATTAATAATCACTAATAAATTAAAAAACAAAATTATTAAATTCTTTTAAATACTAAAATATCTTAATAAAGTAATATAGTATCAATAAAAAAAATCTATATACTAATTATTATAATTATAGAGCTTAATACAGGGAAATCAGAGTTCTTTGTTTTTTTGACAAAATCTTGTATTGCATAATAACAGTTTTGTATGAGTAGGTTTTTGAACTTGTTGTCAGACACTTTTTCGTCTTTCGGAAGTAATATAATTACTAGGTACCATGTTATATATTAAATATATACACTATATGAAGCTGAAACTGTTTATATTAGACAAGAAATTGAAATATACTGTTAAGGTACAATGAAAACTTGAATAGTATACAATGGTCATTGTAATTAGTAGTGTGCAATAAATAATATTGAAAAAAAGTAGAATCATTCATAAATATTGATTTGCAACTAACAACAGACAGCACAAAAACAAATGACGTAATGTCTTTGCAAAACCGTTTTTGTTTTATTTTGTATATAAACAATACAATGAAGGGAAGTGTTTATGCGACAACTTGCTGAATTGAATTTGAATGCATTCTTCGGAAATGAATGATGACTTGAATGTAAAAACATGTGAAACAAATGATTTATCATGTATCTTAGATTGTTAATATTAATAACAATTTTAATAATAATAATGTAATGCGTAAATATTTATCTGCTCTCAAATAAGGGAATTCTATAGTAACGAAAATCTCATGACACTACCTTAACCATGAGACCATTATTTGGTAGCAGTAGAGCTCCTTGTGAAAGAGTTCGTCTACGGAAGTACTGCCACCTTATCTTTTCTGTCGCCAAGCAGTAACGTCAGCATTACTGTGTTCCGGTTTTGAAGGATAAGGGTGCTGGTGACATTACTGGCACATGGGACTTGTCAACGTATGTCTTAGCGTGACGGGCGCAGAGGCAGTGCGACTCAGATCTTTGTTATTTAAAGCTCTGAGTGGCACTGCAACTGGTATGGACAAGCGTGTAGCTTACTATAAGGCGAACGACTTGTTCGTCCCGTCACTTGCTATTATAAAAAAAGGCCAGATACAATTAATTAGTCCTACAATTAATCGAACCCGGGACATCTGCGTACACAGCTTAGTTCTTAGCTCGGTTGCTAATCATAATAATGACGTGCTAGAATTCGCTTTACCATGTGTACTAGATCAACGGGATTCACGATCTGAAACGACGGCCGCCGTGGTCGAGTGGCTTGCACACCAGTTTTCATGGTGTCGCCATCTCTGAGGTCCCGGGTTCGATCCCCAGCCTGGTCAGTGTAGAAAACTAACTTTTCTATATTGTCTCGGGTCTGGGTGTTTGTGGTACCGTCGTTGTTTCCGATTTCCATAACACAAGTGCCTTAGCTACTTACTTTGGGATCAGAGCAACGCATGTTGTCAACGCACGCTGTCTAATATAAAAAAAGAAACAAACCAGAAAACTTTATTTTTCCAAATTGGTCCTACCGAGAATCGATCAAGACCTCCTCAAAATAATATAAATATCAAAGACCATGTGAAATTGAACGTAAGTGTCGTATAGAAGCAATTGTGACACCCTTGTGGCGGTCAAGGTCCTTAAAGAATTAAAGAAAAAGAAAAAGGTTGACATATACCGGCTAAGGGTTATTTACGGGTAGTATTTAATAGCAAAATCCAGGATTTTTTTCTGTTAGTCAGCAACCCTAAAACCTCGGGATTCTATTTATTTACGTCGCTATTACCACCTTAAGTATAGGCTACGTGGGAATTTATACGTATATCCATGTAGGTGGTACACTAAACGGTTCTTGTAAGAGAATATTCAATAGTAACAGCCGTTAATAGAGGTTTGAGATACTTTTGGAATATTATCCTGTCATGTCATGAAATATGACTTAAAACTTAAATGATATGTTGTTTAGTTGGAGACGTTAAGAATTTCGTTTCAATTAATACCCTAGGATAGGAGAATATAGTTCAAATTATTCGCAGTACAATGGGCCACACCTATAGATAATGTTGTTTTTAATTACAAATCATGATGTTTTTATAACCATGACATTAACCATTTCTTTTAAGAAAATATTCTACAAATTTGTTATTATTGATACACATACACGTGATCAAACAAATACAAAGAAAAATTTCTTAAATCCAACTTGACTCGAACCAGCGTCTGTTCCCTCAACGTGGCTTAGTGTAACTTACTCTTGTAAACTTAGTACAGTCGGTTTCGAAGGATTTTTTTTGTGTTTTTTCGATCTTTTTTTATGATACACAATGACGGAACGATCAAGTTACGTGCGTGGTTGTAAGCGTCACAACTATCTATAATAGTGCAGTGCCGCTGAGAGCTTTAAATGGCAAACATCTGAAGCGCACTGCCACTGCACCCTAAAACATAAGTGCCTGTAGTATTACCAGCACCTTTACCATTCAAAACCGGAACGCAGTAATGCTCACGTTACTGCTTGGCGACAGAAATAGGCAAGGTGGCAGGTCTTCCCTGGACGAGCCCTTTCACAAGGAACTCTGTTACTTAAATCAACAATAATAATAAACTGTACTTATAAACGAAAGAGTACCATCTGTGTCCCGTCTTCTGAAAGTATTTCTCCTGGACACGCATTGCCACAGCCGATCATTAAATAGCCTTAGGACTCAGTGCACCTAAGTAGCAGTAGATCTCCTAGTGAAAGAGCTCGTCCAGCGAGGAACTGCCACCTTACCTATTTCTGCCGCCAAGCAATAATGTCAGCATTACTGTGTTCCGGTTTTGAAGAATAAGAGTGCTGGTGAAATTACAGGCACATGAAACTTATCAACTGTGTTTCAAGGTGACGGGCGCAGAGGCAGTGCCCCTCAGATCTTTGCGATTTAAAGCTCTGAGTGGCACTGCAGCTGTTATGGACAGGTGTAGCTTACCATCAGACGCGCGACTTGTTCGTCCCGTCACGTAACAAAAAACCTTCCAAAACACCTGCTGCACACAATTTTTTCAGCAACAATGTGGTGCATAATTGGAACTTGCTAACGGAAGATGTTGCTTCTTCTGTATCTGTTAATGCATTACGAAAGAGTGAATTAGTGCTAAAAAAGTGAACTGCATCTAACACAACGAATGAATTTCAACCATTTCAACACTGTGTAATGTAGACATACCAGCAAAAGCTGCTCATCTATAATGAAATAAATATATCAATGCTTTAAAATAATTGAATATTATGGTGGTCAAAGATCGGCCATTCAATAAACGTAAAATAAATACAATGATTAGTTACATCTCTAGGCAGCTGCTGGTAGCTGTGAAGGTACCCACCTGGCTGTGTGAAGAAATAGATTTCCCACAGATGGCGTTACGGTAAAAACTCATTAAAAACCATAACCAAAGATTTGCAACAAGCACATAGAAAAATAGTAAGGTCCACTAGTTCGTTTCGTGGCTTGGATGGCTCGTCTGGCACGGTTTGCTAGAAGTCGTTGGTTTGTATCCAGACGGGTCGAAGGAATTTATTAGCGTTCAATCTTTTATAATAAACTAGTGAAGTCATTTCACAAAAACAAAAATAACGCACACACTCATAAAGCTCCGCACTGGGGAAATCCTGTATCGCGGGTGCCATGCACACACATAGGTACACAACCACAAATTACACCCGAACTCACGAGAGAAATGAATGTAGGCCATACAAATACTTCCCCCGACCCGGGAATCGAACCCGGGACCTCAGCGTGGCAGTCTAGTATGGTAACCGCTCGGCGACTGAGGCAGTTAAATAAATTAATTGAATATCATGGCGGTCAAATATCGTGACATTCAATAAAGTTAAAAAAATATATCAATCAATACTTTGTTGAAAATTGCATCGTACGTGTTTCATATAACGGTCAAATTTTGCAATTCAGAAGAAAGACTGTTTGTGTATTAAATTAGAAATCTATGTAGTAGAAAGACAATTATACATTCCACTACTAGTCACTCCTCTAAAGGGGGCTTAGATCATAGCCCGCCACACTGACCCAATACGATTTAGGAAGCGTACAAGTTTCCCAAAGGGTTGTGAACCTTCATCAACGTGCAAGTTTCATCACATTTACCTTTACGGTGAGAGGTATTGCATGGTATTGCTAAACTAAACTCAATTTTCACTAATGTTATAAATCAAATTCAATTTAAAACGATTACTGTTTGTACATGTACGATAAATATCTATACATTTCTTTTTTTTAAATGAAAACCACACACGATGAGAATATTAACATACAAATTGATATAATAAATCATGTGCTACTACTCAAAGTGAAAGGAAGGTATCGCTTACATCTTTAAGATGCATAACTGAGGATTTATTATATTATTTTTATCCTGGAATGCGCCATTAAATATCATTAAAAGCATTCTAGAGAGCAATACGAGCGTCAGCATCAAAGATGGGAAGATGCAGGTCCTTATTAGAGAAGAGCAGTTCTTGGTAAAACTTACCGGAAAGATCTGAACGTGGCCAATGCCAAAAGACACGCTGAGTTGAGAGATACATATTATAGAATATAGATAGGGAAGTAAAATTGTAACTCAGCTAAAAAGGCTTAATGATAATCCCAGTACAGAGTACTAAAAAAAGTTCGTGGAATTACATCTAGTTACCAAGTTAACCATCCCCTAGTTTACCACCCTTCGTTGTGGAATATTTTCAAATTTAAATAGGATCACTACTGACGTGTCTCTCTTTTCAACAAAAAAATAATCATCAAAATCAGTTCACAAATGCCGCAGTTATCGCGTAACATACGTACTAAAAAAAAAACAGAGTCGAATTGACAACCTCCTCCTGTTAAGTGGAAAAAAAAGGTAAATACTAGATATTACCTATCGGGTGGAATGGTTGGAATACCTATGATTTCCAAATTATTGTGCAAAAAGGACAACCATTATTACATACTAAAAATTTTTCATTTTATTATTAATTTTTATAATTTTTTTTTTTTCATTTTTAATTTTTCCATTTTAAATATCATTATATCTTAAAACTAACCCACATATGTAACTTTGTTGCAAATTCTCAGTTTTAAGCTTAGTTACAAGGCTTTCCCAACACAAGCATACATTTGCTTTAAAGGGAGGACCTGATCTACCATTGTTGAACCAAATTGAGAAAAAAATAAATTTTTAATTTAATTTAATTAATTATTCATTGCAGGTTTCCTCGCAGAATTATTTTTTATTCTCCCAATATTTCGAAGACGTGTCATGCCCTATCGCCACGAGTTAAGCAGTGTAGGGCATGGTAATAATAATAAAAAGTCTTACGTAAAATCTTTAGGATTAATTATGCAAGAAAACTGCCTCTGTGGCCGGTTCGGTTCCCATGCTGGTCTGCCACGCAAAGTTCCCGGGCGGAGAGAAATATTTGTATCGCGACTGTTGTGATTTCTCTCGTGAGTTTGGGTGTAATTTGTAGTTGTCTATGTGTGTGTCCATGGCACCCGCGACACAAGGTTTCTCTAGTGCAGGACTAAAAAAATCATGAGAATATATAATACTCGTATTATTGATACATACATTGTCGTTTAAACGAATTTGTGACTTTCTGAAGGCAAGTCAGTCTGTACAAAAGCTAGTTTAGTATATGTCCACGTATTAATATTATATTTACCACTACTTTTCAAATAACAAACGTGTTGTATTGTTTGGCAAAACATTTTTTCCTTCTTTTACCATGACGACAGTATAACAATATTACTTTCTTTACACTCATCTCTCAAAGAGACACTGGGGTTCAGTTTGTGAATACACTGAATCACAGTGACTTTAAGGAAGTTACCCGATCAAGATACTCCACACATATCACGACATGAGTAAATTCTTTACTTAAAAAGGTTACTGCAGTCATTCTAATTGTTACGAATTTTTTATTATACCAAGTGACGGGACGAACAAGTCGTGCGCCTGGTGGTAAGCGACACGCCTGACCATTACAGTTGCAGTACAACTCAGAGCTTTAAATCGTAAAGATCTTAGGGGCACTGCCACTGCGCCTGCCACCCTGAGACATAAGTTGACAAGTCCCATGTGCCTGTAATTTTACCAGCACCCTTCAATGAAAGGCAGAAATAGGTAAGGTGGTTGTAGTTCCGTGGACTAACTCTTTCTCAAGGAGCTTTGCTGCTACGAAAATTATTGCTACAAGGAAACAAGTTACACGAACCTTGAACAAAATTTTGTTTTACAATCGCTTTGTTTTTTCAGTGTGACAGACTCTATTAATATCGGCGACACTTTCCCAACTTATTTTGTAATCATCATGAGTTCTTATTTTAAAGCGCGGTATCCTTAAATTTATTGTTTTGTTTCTATAAACAGGTAACCTACGTCTCCTAATATAAGGATTTTCCAAATTACCCCGTTTGACGATCGCATTAAAGCGCATAATCGAAAGTTTCATTCGAAATCATCTTATATTCAATCATTCATATTCGAAAAGTTTCAGCTGACCTCTCCACTTTGCTGTGTCAAAACACGATAAATTGGTTGACGAAACACAGCACACCTCCACTACGTGCAACCGACCCATTACTCTACCAAAGCGCTGGCAGATCAGACCCATTACTCTACCAAAGCGAAATGGGAGAGACCTGTACTTCCGCAGCCAGTTTCATTTCGTTGTGTTAATTAAGCAGCGCAGCGTAAAGATGTCACACTAGCGAAATGCTGTTGGTTCACACAACTCTTCTTACGAGCCCAATAGTGTTCAAGTTTCGCTGCCATGTGACTGCAATTGGTAATTAGTAACCGCCTGAATTCCTGCATTTATATATAACTCGTTTTCATTCTCGGTTACGGGCACTATTGACCTGGTCTTTCTTTACGACATCCTCAATTTGATCATGGCAAGTTCGCCTTTACCAACTTGCCCGTTCACACTCGACTTATAATTCTGTTTTGTCAATCGTCTTTCATTCATTCTCAGCACATGTCCGAACCCTCAAGCATCCCTTTCTCTATCTTTGTCATTAAATCTTCTTCCACACCACAACGCACTCTTATCACACTGTTCAGTAATTTGTCCATCAGAGTCACGGCATCCATATTTCTTAAAGCTTTCAGTCTTAAGTTGTATCATTCATCTTCATCTCTCTCATTATACGTTTTCTAGTAAACACCTTTACTTTTCACTGTTACCCCTCTACAATCTATTCTTCCATAGATTATCCTTGAATTACTCTTCCTTTGATATGCAGTCTTAGCGGTAGAAGCATTTCCGCACCTAGCTGCTCTCATTTAGGCTCTTCATTTCAAATTCAAAATTGGCTATTCGAATTTCGATGCTCTCTCTCGCCCTGCCAAACGTTCGTCATTCTTGTACTGACCTTGGAGGCATCTGGTGTTCACCGAACCTAGTAAATACACGAAGTCTCACCTTTTCGAACACCTGGCCTTACTCCTACCACGCTTACGAGCCTGTCTGATGACCAGTTCCTCGGCTGCCTCACGCTGACCCTGGTCTTCACGTTTACGCTCCTCCTACCTGGACTGTGTATCTCACCTTCACTGAGCGAGTTTGGAGCGGCAGGAGTGACTGAAGCCGACGCTCAAGACGAAGTAGAACTCCACCTCCGAGTGCAAAGTGATAAAATCCACTGCTACACTACCGCCGCTGTCGGTGCAACCTCTCCACTCACCGCCTCCGCGCCGAACCCCTCTGCGCTCCGGCTTTGCACCTCCGCCCTCGATCTCCAGCCCGCAACTTCGTGTACCCGGCTTCGAGCTTCTGCTATCATCACCTACACTGTACATTTGCACCACATCACTCAACTCACCTACATAATAACACTCTCGGGTTCTTTTGTTATAAACTTATTGTTATATTTCATCATTCTCCTTTTTTTTTTATTGCATACTCTTCGTCCTTCTATTTCCTCTACCACCACAAAGTTTATATCTAGTTAATTCATGTCATCATTATCAACAGCCTATTGTACGACTCAATGCTGGGCAAAACTCTTACCCCCTTTATCCTTTAAGTGTCACACAAGCTCTGTATCCAAGACACTATTTAGCAATTACATTCAATCTAAATGCAGTTCGTTAGACAACATACTTGGGCACCGCATGAATAATGTAAATAAATCCATGTAAATATCGTCGATGTGCTCTGGTGTAAAGCAACACTTACAATTTAATGCATACGATTTTTTATGATAAGTGTCTGAATATATCAAGTGATCTCACGGGAGTGTATGGAGACTGGGAAGTTTAAAATGCCGCTTTGGGAAAACATACACGCGACACATACGGTAAGGGGCGTGTTTTTTCTGTACAGTTTCACATAGCTATATTTGCGCAATGTTCACCCCAGGGACTATAGGTGTGCAAATATATCCTCGAATCTCCAAACTTAATGATAAAATTGTTTCATTGTACTCAAAAGCCTTTTAAAAGGGCAAAGAGAAGAACGAACAAAGAACGGTTTACATTGTTTCATCTAACAATGTAGCAGCATTTTAAACTCCTCATATTATACGAAAGCAAAAATATGTCACGAGCGGAGAATATTATTTAAATATTTGAGAATTTATGATAAAGTTTCTTAGTAACTATCTCGGTCTCATTTAAACTTCTACAGAATCTTACGGGCGTTTGTAATGAAGGTACGGTAAATGTTTTACTTTTGTTCTAGACGTATTTCCTGGAAATGTTTATTGAAATCATAATGTTTAAGTTATCACTCATTCATGTAACATCGTCTTAAAGTACAAAAACCTTAGTAACGCATTTTTACATAGTTTGTTTTTACTGATTGTTAAAAGCTCTGAAAATATTTTCTTTTTATTGAAAATCATGATATGTTTTTAGTACCATACTATTCATCTATTTTTGTGAAAGTGCTCCACTAATTTCTTACTATTATTGGCGATGACGATGATGATTTAGTAGCAGTAGACCCCTTGTGAAAAAGTTCGTCCACGAAAGTACTCGCACCACATCTGTATGCAGCAATGTAACCAATATTTTAAAGGGTTAGGGTACTAAATTACAGGCACGTGGGACTTGTCAATTTCTTGAGATTTAAAGCTCTGAGTGGCACTACAACCGTCATGGATAGGCATATCGCTTATCACAAGACGCATGAATTGTTCATCCCGTCGTTTGATATCATAAATAAAACTAAAATCGGACAGATACAAACAAAAACTCCTTCGACCTTGGTGGACTCTAGAATCAGCGTCTGTCTCATCAACGTGGCTACATTCAACGTGACTCATGACTTTGTACCAGTAATCATAAACCTCTTGCTTAAATAGATTAGTAAACTAATACAGCATTTGAAAGAGGCATAATTGAACTAACTAAAATTCTAATTGCCAACAGTATAGTGTTTAGTATTAATTTACATCATATTTTTACTTTGGCCTAAAAAATGCATAAAAATTATATACGTATACATAGACTTTCGAAATTCTAAATATTTCATTTTGTTTTTAAGTATAAGGTATACGCAAAATATAAGCTGGACAGCTTTCACATCGAAAGCTTTGTAAGTTCTGCTTGATACCAAGAGTTTTTACTGAAAAGAACAAACTTACTTATTTATCACAGAAAGATTTTAAATATTCAACTCTAGGCCATTGGTTTTTTCATCACATCGATCTTTTTTTATAATATTAATTGACGTGACAAACAAGTCGTGCGCCTGATGGTAAGCTTCAAGCCTATCCATAACAGTTGCAATGCCGCTCAGAGCTTTAAATCGCAAAGATTTGAGGGGCACTGCCACTGCGCCCGTCACCATAAGTTGACAAGTCCCATGTGCCTATAATTTCATCAGCACCCTTACCCTTCAAAACCGGAACACAGTAATGCTAAACGTTACTGCTTGGCGGCAGAAATAGGTAAGGTGGCAGTACTTCCCTGGATGAACTCTTTCACAAGGAGCTCTACTGCTGCAAAAATTGTTTGTTTATTTGTTAAATTACAAAGTTTTAAGACTACGTAATGTCGGCATTCAGAAAATAATGTTCTGTCAATTATCTACTAAAACGGATTGCAGAAGAGCTTTTATCAACTTGTATCTTATTATCTCTATTCAAATTATTCTCCACTCCCTTTTAATAGATAATAGGTCCCATTGTTTGTTACATAAAAATAGCATCATTCCCTATTCTCCACACGTTCCTAATAAAACTAACATACTAAACAAGTTCTCAACATTGTCACCAAATAGTCAACATTCATTGTTCACAGAAGCGCCAAATAAAAATTTCTGCACTACAATGGCATTATTTCTAAGCCCGTAAAAGACTTGGACTGTTATCATCACATTCCAGTTTCACATTACTTTTATCTACATTCTGTCGTCTTTATTACGCTTTTGTTTGTAAAATCCTTCTCGACACGTTTTTATTGGATTCACTTTTGAGTAATGTAGTTATTTAATTTTTCTTCTTTTTCTTATTTCTTTTTTCTTCCACTTTTACAATATCGTATTAATCTGAAATTACAGTCATGACAGTAAAAAAAAAAATTAATTCCATCCTACAATTTAAACATTATCGTTGTTATTCACTAAATGATATGACAGAAGACAAATTTATCTGTACCTAAACTTGTTAACTTCCGCTTGCCAGCTTACCCGTGACCATGGAACGAACGGAAGAAGAATAAAAAGTCATACCGTTGCAAGAAACAACAATGGGAGTGCCACATAAAACCGTATTTAGTTCTGTTCCCTTTATATTTACATAGGTATATACTCAATAGTTACCTACGTTTACTGCCGATGACACATTGTTTATCAATAATGGTAATATTAAAATTGTATATGAATTTCATAAAAGCAGTACTATGAATGTTCTTACTAGCTAACGCCAGTCAATAAATTTACACAAAACATATACAGTTTAGCAACTATAAAAAAAGTAAACCGATGGGTATGTACGTCGGTTTAGTTGAGAAAATGATAACATTGATGAGGTAAACAATATTAAACTTCTAGTGATTACTTTAAATGAATACCTAAATTAGTACAACGATAAATTTAACAATAAACTTTCTTGTTATTGTACAGTCTACCGGTATTGATCGATGTAGTGTCGGTTGAACTCGCAAAAAATGCGTATTATGGCAACATGTTTCCTTTGTTGCTGCACGGTATCATGATATTATTATTTAAGGAAAATGTCGCATATCTTCTTAGAACTTAGAGCATCCAAAGCGAAAACGTGTCATTGACGGGAATATACTCGTCTACTTCAGAACAATATTTTTTTTATGATATTAAGGGACGAGACAAACAAGTCGTTCAAACATAACAATTGCAGCGCCACTCGGAGCTTTAAATCGCATAGATTTGATAGAGGCTACCACCCGTCACCCTTCGACATAAGTTGAAAAGTCCCTTGAGCCTGTAATTACACCTGCGGTTTTGAAGGATAAGGCCTTCAAAACCGGAACGCAGTAATGCTTAGTGGCAGTATTTCCTTTATTTATTAATATACAGTAACTCTTTTCCTAAAATATCCAATGTACACATCAAGAATGAAAACTGTCTGGATCACCATTAAAAAAAACTCAATCTCGATTAAAAGGGTCCACTTATATAAGAGCAATTAAATTAGGTATATACTAGACTCCCGAGTCATATTAAACGTTTAAATGGTGCCAAATTCAAGGTTTGTTTAAAGTAATGGTTAAATGGCATTGTATCTTTAATCAGATTTATAATAAGACAATGCAGCCCTCAACGACATCATCCGCCGGGCCTTTGCCACTGTTAACGTGCCCGCTATTCTCGAGCCAAGCCGCATGTTGCGAACAGACGGCAAACGCCCGGACGGAATGACTCTCATCTCTTGGAGTATGGGCCGGGCACTGGTGTGGGACACCACATGTGCCGACACACTTGCCCCATCCCATCTCCAGCACACCAGCAAGTGGGTTGGCTCCGCAGCTGAGCCGGCGGAAAGAATAAAAAGTAATAAGTACCAGGATCTCGGCTCCGACTACCTGTTTATAGCGTTTGGAGCCGAAACCCTTGGCCCGTAGGATCCCAGTGCCCTTCATCTGTATAAAATTTTATCCAAAAAATTAACTGACAGACTGGGAAACCCAAGGGCCATACAAAGGGGGAACGCTGCCAGCATCTTGGGCACCTTGCCGCGAGGCCTCAATTTTATTAATATAATAAAAAAATCCTTCTTTTATTTTCTAGTATTTAAGCTTTCATTGCCTTTTTTACCTTACCTATAATTTTATCAAAATAAAAATAATTATAATTATTAATACAGAAAAAATCCTTCGATCCGGTCGGATAATAATTATAACAAAGTAGTGGAGTGATTTCACAAAAAATAATTGAATGTCAATTCAATAAAAATTTAATTAAAAATAATTACATACTAATAAGACAATTCACAAGATTACATTAATCGAATTCTATTTTTGTTTCAAATTGTAGACATATGAATAGTATTATTATTTAATGGAATTATTAATTATAGATTCTATGTCATTTTTACGGCTACCCGGCGTTATAATTGTGAATCAAATTGCATGTAACACTTGTATTTTACCAATTCAGTTTCTGATACCCGTAAATATAGGTAATCGTTTAATCGATATTTGGTGGCACAATAAACCGGTGTAGTTATAAAAAAATCAAAACACTACGGAAACGATAAGCAATAGTAAACTGTTTTAAAACACATTGACAAGAGCCATTGCGTTTGTGTGACGAAAGAAGAATAAGTCCAATATAGTCTAGCTGGGAAAAAAAATATGGCGGCTCGCTTTCACAAAGTCAGATGGTAGGGGCTGCTATCATTAATTTCCATTCAATGTCGAATAGCCAGAATATATCGTGGAATCGACCCTAGATATAAATCAATAACAATTGACTGCCTCATCTTCATGGTATGTAGTTTTGATAAGTCAGAGGGTTTTTTCTTTAGTTTCGTTTTTGACCAACGCCATCCAGCTCTAACATAGCATAATTACAGTTTTGGACATGGATTTGCTTTTTTTTTCAGCGAAACATCTCTGGAAAAGTGGGCAAAGTTACAGACCGGCCGTGAAATAAAATTTTCGTTTCATTGCATAAACCACAAATGTATTTCATCTAAACTGTAAAGTTTACTTGTATTTTTAAGAATAAGCTACAATAAATTCTAGAACTTTTTGTTCTTTCGCTTGTATACATTTGTTTTGCCTCAAACCTAGTTAAAATTATATACTGTTATATCAATCGTGAATAGTTAATTAATAAAATGATAACAGGATGCCACATTAAAACGCGACAATATTGTAGCATAAAATTACGGCTGTAATAATAACAAAAACAATTTTAAATTTGCGATCACTCATTACCGCCGTATGTAAAACAACCATTGAACGCGCACATTTTCAATGAGCGGTATTTTTTCAGATACTTATCAGAAGTACAACCTCTGGCTGCAGTTGTGTGTGTAAAAGAATAACACACAACAGTTTTTTTTATTATTATAGTCCTTTTACAGTTTTAAATATCATCATCATAGTCGTCGATTTTTTGACGTCTATCTACTGTGCCAAGTCTCCTTTAACTGGATATCAATGAAGGTTCACCGCCCAACCCGCATTAGCCGGCCAGCATGGCGGACTATAACCTAAAAACCCTCTCCTTAAACTAGTTTAAACGTTTAAAGAGTGGAGTAATTTCACAAAAATAAATAAATATCATTGTAGCAAAACGTCATAATGTTCATTACAATCAACATACAATTACAATACTTACGATTTAAGATTTAAGACAGTGAAATCTCTTGTCAACCTCTGTGGCTGTAGCGCGGCAGTATATCGCATGCAATATGTGATAAACCTCGCCGTGACATATTTATTTCAGTTGATAAAGCTATGTTGCCATTGTTTATTCTTTTTTATTGCGAATACTAAGTCGGTAAGATACCGCACTAGAGTCATTCGCTCTCTTGTTAATTTGGTAACAAACAATGGTTCTAGACAATAGTCATACATTTTGAAGAACAAGGATAACGGTATGAAATTGCGTGTATAGCTACACATCTTTGTTATTTAATCGTAGCCGCGAAAACGACGAAACATAAAATTTGTTCTTACATATTTTACATTATATTAGTTTTTATTTACGTATTTCTAATCACTCTCATATATTAAAGTATTTTAAAAATGTTCTCCTCACCTTTTTCCAAGAAATTATGCATGACAATTTGTTTGTTTCATTTCTTTTTATCTCGTTTGTCGCGCTTATTTTTTTCGTTGGTAAAATTACTGTGCAGAAACGTCAAAATGATTAAAATTCATATTCTCTCGCGACTATTGGTTGCGGCGCGCGAGGTGCGACAAAAATGTGACGTTACGGTGCTCACCATGTTAGCTATTGTGATAAAATTTTAAAATGTCGGTTTTATCATTCAAATTTGACAGCTAAATGTAGATGTAACGGTTTTATCACGGTTGCATGTCACGGGGGCTGGTAGCTGTAAAGGTTGAATGAAGAAAAATTTTATAGATTTAAAGCCGTTAAAACCAAGAACAAAGATCTATAACAAACGTGAAGAGAAATTCGTAAGGTATGCTAACTCGATCTGTAGCTCAGTTGGTAGTGCTGTTGCCCTAGATTGGCAAATAAACACAGGTTCGTGTTCTGTTAGATCGAAGAATGTTTCTTTATGTTCGATCTTTGTATCAAGATAATGGTAGTTCTCATGTTTATTACGTATGACGTTCGAAATTGGTCTTTTTATTTGATTTATTAATTATGTATTAATTTTTACAAGTACCCCTAACATTCATGCCTATTTTATGACATTAAACCTTAATACAAAATTATGCATGTACTGCACGTTCAATAATCAATTATTTTAATAATATGTTTCATTATAATAATAAATCATATTGAAATAATAATGGTAAGTAATCCCTAGAAGTCCTATAATTTTCTCATTAACCCGAAGAATACAAAATACGACGGGTAGCCTTAAACATAACTCCCTGACGGGGAAATTGAGCCTCTTTCTCGCACGCGACACGATATAATGATCATTTTATGTGTCGTAAATTATATTTCAATTACAGCCTTAATATAATGCAAACCTATAGATTTTTAGTCACGACTATTATACAGGGTGTAACTAAAACGCGTTAAACGTATTCCTCTGGAAATTAAACTATTTTTTCCGGATTTATGACCACGTATGTTTTATGTTTAGTCGTAAATACGAGACCTGTAAAAAGCCCGAAACGTTGGTTTGTTTGAAGAATGAATTATCATCATTATCACCATCATCATCATCAATCATTCATCACCATCACATTTATACGTTTCGCTACTGGGCACGAGTGTCCTCTCAGCCACATGGTAGCCACGTTGGACTAATGCGGGTTGGAGATTCCACTCGTTTTCATACCGATAATTTCCTTCTCTGAAAAGCTCATGGTAAATTCGTGTCCGTCAGGATGGCTGGACCAAACGAGATATACAAATCAAACTGTGCTCATTATTTACTACCTATTTTCTACTATTTAGTACCTTTATTGACATATTTTCTTCTACCTTTGCGCTTACACGGAGAAGATAAACTGTCTTTTTAGAATACCTTTTGCAAAGGCGTTTTATTATTATTTTGTAAATGATTTTGTATAGAAGATTTCTAAAATAGTGAAAAAAAAGTAAGTTTAGGTAGAAATTAAAGAGTAAATAGTTACATAAAACAGTAAATTATATACTGCTATAACCATGAAAAACGTAAAGTGGTCCAGCCAATCTGACGTGAAAATGGCTGGCCACTTTATTTCTTTAATATTTCCGTTAGCACAAAGGTAGAAAATATAAATATACTAAATAGTAGTAAATAATGAGCACAGTTTGATTAGTATATCTCGTTTGATCCAGCCATCCTGACGGACACTAAGGGTCGTATTCTAGAACTCTACTCAATGCTCAAGTCGGGATTTGAGTATGGTTTAAAGCACTCGAAATCATACTCAAGTCCCTGCCATTAGGGTCGTATTTCCAGTGCTTGTGTTTCCAGTGCAATCCTGACTTGAGCATTGAGTAGAGTTCTATAATACGACCCTAAATTTCACATTAAATTTCGCACATACTTCCGAGAAATTCAGAGGTGCGAGACCGGATTAGAAGCCACCATTTCTACTTGAGAGGCGATAGGCCAAAATATTAGGCTACCACGGCTTAAGTCTATACAACCTCAAACGGCTTTGGTTGATTCCGCAAAACAGTGGAGTGTTGAATCAATCATTTTGGAAAAAACATATGAAAATACGATTCCTAGAATATTCACAATACAAAAAAAAACACAAACTTACCCCGAAATTTTACAAGAAAACCGGTGTATTCAATAGGTACTTTACATATACTAATGATTTTTTTTTTATATCAACTGAACTAAATAGAACAGGTATAGTATACGATACACATTTTTCAAATGGCTGTAATTTCGTTTGTAAAAAAATAAAATCTGAAATAAAGCAAGTGTCCCTGTCGCTCGACTCAAGCAAAATGAACCGTATTAGTACGGGAAAAATTTCAATTCAAGCTGAGGTAGCTTCGGCTCTCAATGAACACTACACACTCACTACAACTAAGACAAGAATAAAATGTCTTCTCTAATTAAGAAATTGGTCGATGGACAATTTTTTTATTATATTTACCTATTAGTCCTGTAATTGAGGCTAAAATGTAATTAGTTCCATCTAGAATTGTAATAAGATCATTTGTAATAAAAATATCAGATAGAATAGAAACGCAAGCTGCAATAAAATCCTTTACAACGACTTTTCAAATAATCAAAAACAAGCTATTCCGGTCGTACATAATTCGAAGGATATTTATTTACAATACCATTTTATTACATCATGATTACATTATGATCCCACCTTTTTGTTATGTTTGTACGGTGATAGTTAAATTAGTTTTCTGTAGAAAAATGAATGAAATATAATCGAAATAAAATTGTAACTAAACAAAATTTTTCATCTCAAACAAACTAAAACGAGAACAGCAGAAAAGCGCAGCTGTAGACAACTTAAAAAAGACAACCATAGATAATAGGACCCACATGCATATGCATCTGTTTAAACGCTTAAATAATAAAACCGTTTAAGCGTATTACAACCGTACTATTAAAAAACATTAAAATATGACAGCTCATTGTGGTACACACAGGCTTCATAACTTAACATTCCTATGTTGCAAATTTAAACCGTATGGTAACAACGTAAGGTTCAATTTTTGTTTTGAAATTATGGCACCTAACTAGTGGTTTCTTGTCTTTTTTAGTCGTGTACTCAATTGCTGATGCATTCATTGTATTATAATAGGGGATTGCTTTATTGTACGTAATAGATTCACAATGCCGCAATTGGAATACGTGTTTACGCTGTGAATGTTGGAGGATCCTATTGTAAACAGCACAGAGTTGAATTTAAATTAAATCTAATATATAAACTAGTATCCTCTTTAGTGTAAGAATAAAAAACACACAGACATAACGCACCCCTCATGGAAGAAAGGCATAAGTGGAGTTACGTCAAACATGTTTATTGCTCCATTAGATAGAATAAAATATAAACCACCTCTCCAATTCTTGTATCTCTATCGATGGTATTAGTATTTAGAGTTACAAGAATTGGAGAGAACATGGACTATATTTTTCTGTATCTAATGGAGTAAATAAACATTTTTGACGTAGCTCCACTTATGACATTATTCCATTAGAGGTGCGATTATATTTCATATTATTTTTACGATTGTCATGTGAGTAGAGCTCCTTGTGAAAGAGTTCGTCCAGGGAAGTACTGTCACCTTACGTATTTCTGCCGCCAAGCAGTAATGTGATCATTACTGTGCTTAATCACAGCAACATTAGACGTGTCTACTTATCGCACCCCTCATGAAAGAATGGCATAAGTGGAGTTACGTCATTAGATACTGAAAAATATAACCCACATCCTTTCCCATTCTTGTAATTCTTTCGACTAATATTGTAGATAGAGTTACAAGATTTGGAGAGGATGTGTGTTATATTTTTCTGTGTTTAATAGACAACTAAACATGTTTGACGTAACTCCACTTATGCCTTTCTTCCATGAGGGGTGTGTTACGTCTTCGCTTTACTATGAAAAATACAATGAAATTTTTCAAACTTGTGATTTGGATATTTGTAGTGACAAATGTCATCCAAAAATATTTTACTAGTAAAGTTTACTGTCTTTGACTCGGTGTTCTTGTTTTGCTAGACTATAGCTGTTTTTGCTATTTGTAGATATACAAATTGTCAAATGTAATTTGATTTGATCTAATTATTTTTTATTTTATTCATTTATTTAGTTCAGGCCACATGACCCATATAATACATACCTTCAGGACTAACATACGTACAATATAATAAAACACTATTTGTAACTAATCTACACGAATTGCACTTGTCGGCGACATGTTGCGCAATCTGGTGTCAGGTAACCGGCCGCGGAACCGATGATATAAGACACCCTTCGGCCAATTTTTTTCCTTCATGAAGGTCGACAGATGTTCGCTCGGTACTCTCACCACCATCGAGTATATAACCAGAAATAGAGACGAAATGTCATTTATTTTGTTTGAAAACTATTCTGCCATATCATTACTGTGACAACTGCGCTCCGATTGGCCAGCCTGAATTCGAAACAATTGACGGGTGTTGTCAATTGTTTCACTTCAAATTGACCAGTTGAAAACTTGAGCTTTGCTATAATGGACGAAAATCGCAAAATTACATATTTAATATTTAATTACCCATGAAATGTGATTCCGTTTGTTTTGTAATTAGATGTTTTGCTGTTTTTCCCACACCACCGAATAGAACAGCACGGCCTTGTTAAAGGTATTATCTATATTACAATAAATACAGAATATTTTTTGGAATATACGGAGACGTACACACAGGTCAGTAGTTGGTCTGTCTATATTTCAGTGCAAACGGGAGTTGATATTTATAAGAGCTGTATCGCTAAAGTGTTACCAGGAATATATGGCCCTTATTTCGTCTCTATTTCTGGTTATATACTCGATGGTATAGACAGACTGGTGATACTCTCGAGCTTCCAAAATAATACCTTTATGTATTGTACTAGTTTTAAATGGTTTGTATATTGAACGTATTTGTATCTATTTAGTTGGTAAACTTTATTAAATAAATAAATAAGGGTTGCAGGGTGACGGGCTCAATGGCAGTACCTCTCAGATCCTTGTGATTTAAGGCACTGAGTGGTACTGCAACTATTATGGACAGGTGTGTCGCTTACCAGCAGGCACAAGACTTGTTCGTCCCGTCACGTGGTATAATAAAAAAGATTAAACCACTTTTCACAACTGAATAACATATTATAAATTAGGCATAATATTATTCATACACAAACGTGGTTACAATCATTTGCAAAAAAAAGTTAATAGTGCTGACATTAACATTATTAACCAACATGACCACGAGACCTGTAAAAAGCCTGAAACATTTATTTGTTTGAAAAAACAAATATACGCCATTTCAATCCGAATAAAATGTTTCATTTCCTGTGTGTAGCAATGGCGAAAACCGAAAAATTCAATAAAATACTGTTATTTATAATAACAAATATCTAGCTCATTTATTCTCGATATTTTTGACATGGCCTTTTTTAAGGACAGCCTCAATCAGGTTGACATAAAATATCATGTAGCGAGGAACGAGGAGGTCGACCTTGGCCGAGATTGATGCGTGTGCAAGAAGCGGAAGAGGTATGGCAGGAGCATTAAGCTGAAATCCATAGTCACTGACCACTTCATAGGAAGCAAGCGTGATAGTATTATTTATTTATTCCACTTTAAAATTTACAATGAACAAAACAAAACAATGTGCCTAAACCATAGATATTCTATATCTATGGCCTAAACCTACACGGATAGTACCAAAAAGGAGATTGCAAAAAACTGCTAAGCAAAGTTACCGTTAAAAGATGAAATTATAAAATATACTACCGCTGCCTGTATTCGACTTGCTCGATTTAGAATTTCAAAGATAGAAATAATCTTTTGAATACAAAATTAAATATATAAAATTAACGAACATTTTGACGATAAGATTTCAAAAAAACACTCATTATTTTATGACATTTAATCCACCTATTAATAATTTATTATGCATTTCATGAAAAAATAATAATTCTGCTATTATTAAATGAATATTTTATTTGTACGCATGCAAATCATTGAATTTAATTGTGTACATTATGTTAATGACACTAAAGTCCGCTACACTAAATTTATGTACATCATATAGTCTGAAATCAATGCTTAAATTGATAAGGCACTCTTAAGGCGGTTAACACACTGCACCGCGCCTCTCGTTGGTACGCGGGACGCGGAATCCCGCGTGTGGTGGCGGAGACGCAGATCTCGCTGTATTCAATTAAGAAGTATTCGCTTCGTAGTTGATCGCCGTAGTAACTGTACATATAGCTGAGATCCTTCTTTCACAAGAATGGTTAATAATACAGAACTCATTCAGGACGCTGCTGTTATACTGTTTATTTGGTTTTTGTTTACTCAAATAAAAAGTCACCGAAGATAACATTCAACTTCATTACAAAGATTTAAGAAAATGCAAAGTTCTAATTAAATCTGCACACGTATGTCAACTGAATCCTTTGATTATTTGTTAGGGAAAATCCGAACTACAATTACAGGAATAGACAGAAATTGATTAAAAATCTGCGCAGTAGTGCGGAGTGCAGGGTGCCATACCCTGCTCTTCGCCGCGTCCTCGGCACGGGGGCGCGGTAAAGCCGCGTGAGCCGCAGTACAACGTTAAAAAACGCAGCTCCGCGCTCCGTCGTGGGGCGCGGTGCAGTGTGTTAACCACCTAACACAATGTATTAAAAGTGTCTTTTGCATTACAAGCATTGGTTTACGACGTACGTAAAGTTATTACAAGTGGACATTAGCCATTTAGTATTTTTGATTTTTGACGTGCTAAATGTTACGGGCTAGTGACATGGCAAATAAAACTTTTGAATCTATACACTTTTTATGTCCTTTGTTATGTGAAAAAAAATATATTATGAAAAATGTTTTTACAATGAAAAAAGGACAGTAAAAACTTTGTTATGGGAATTTATTTAGGAGTGCAGGAAAGACCAATTTCCTGCAGTGAAACAATACGGGCTAATAAAAAAGAAATTACAAAGAAAACAAAGTTTACTACTGAGTAAATATGACAAAACTATATTTTCATTTTACTTTATAGAACAGAATACAATAATTCATTTTGCGTCGTCATCACCGTCATGCAATGCGGGTTCGGGACTTTTCCCGATGGTTGTGAACCTTCTTTTATCAGTCTGAGTTTAAAATAAATTTCAAAGGATAATAAATAAGATATAGTTTAAATCGAGTTCTTAGATTTTTGCGATTGCTAAACATTGGAAATGAAACCATTTTTGCAGATTCAGATATGCAAAATTTTTGTGATTTCCAATCGCGTCTATTGTTTTTTTCAAACAAACCAACCCCTCAGTACATTTTTCGTAACAAATCGTTATATCTTTGCGGTGGCCATTTTGAAAGCGCAGGTCCTATGGTAACGTTGATGATTTTTAAATTCTTTCCGTTAAGGAAAAGGCAAAGGTTTAACATCATACGGCCTAGTCTTAATGAATATTTCTTTTGTAAGTTTTAGGTAGATAGGCATAAAACTAAGTCTCCGGTCCATTATATTTTATAGGCATTAAACTTCGGAGAAGACGGTGGGTCGTCATATTCGAGTAAAGTTAATTCAGGGTGTAGAGTTCCAAGTCCGGGTATAGTTACAATTCCGAGAATAACGTCAATTCTAAACAATTTGTAATTTCCGAGTATATCGTCATTCCGGGTTGATTCAAATTCATTATAAAGATGTTTTGCAGTAGAACCGTAAGTTTCAGTGTTCTTGAAAAGCTCAAGAAGCTATGGTCACCGCTGGCTGTAACAATGACTGTCGGACTGAGTCAGTTACTTTATAATTTATTATTCATCATCATCATCAGCCCATCATCATCAGAACCTTCTTCAACGTGCAGGTTTCATCACGATATTTTCCTTCACCGAATAGCTCATGGTAAACTTCAAAGTAAATTTTGCTCGTAAATACCGAGAAAATCAAAGGTACGAGTCTGGATTCGAACCCATGACCCTCTGCTTGAGAGGCAGTTGGTCAATCCATTAGACTACCACGGCTATATATAATTTATTATTAATTATTGTAAAAATACAACGGAGAACAATTAAACAGAATAAAATTAGAATTACCTTAAAAAGAAATTTCACAACACTTATTCCTCTTCAGTCGGGTAGTAAACTAATATAACTTATACGATATGAACCCATTTTAATTAAACAAAAATCCTTTTTCTACTTATAAAAAGGGGGATTAATCAGTAGATATGTCCACCACCGCCATAATTTCAACAAGCATGCACAAAGAAGCATTTTATCTACATCAGTAAAAGGTAATGTCACGTCGGCGTAATTACATAATTATGTTAATAAATCAACTTAGAACGCCTCTTAACCAAAATTAAGTAATTAACTTTACGCGGTCGAGTTTAATATGACACTAGTTGTTTGCTTTGGTACGGGTTGAGGGCACTTTTGAACTCGGTCGGGTTATAGTTAAGGTGCATTCGCTTGCGTATGTAAACATTATTACGTGGCGTATATACGTGGTGTGCAAAATTACACAAATACTTTTAAGGGATTGCTAAATACGGCAAACAAAACAGCACTTCGTGTAAAAAAGAAGCTCCTTCGGTCAATAAAGCATTCGACTTTATAATTGTAGGGAAAAGTAATTGTTTACAAATTTCTTAAGTAGCAGCAAAACTTCTTGTGGAAGAGTTCGTCCAGGGAAGTACTGCCTCTTTACCAATTTCTGCCGCCAAGCCGTAACGTGAGCTTTACTGCGTTCCGGTTATAAAGGGTGGAATTACAGGCACATGGGACTTGTCAACTTATGTCTCAGAATGACGGGCGCAGTGGCAGTGTCACTAAGATCTTTGCGATTTAAAACTCTGAGTCACACTGCAACTGCTATGGACAGGCGAGTCTCTTACCACCACCACCACTTGTTCATTTCGTCACTTGATATCATAAAAAATAATTATTATTTCATTTCCAATGTATATCTATCGCCAAAACCTAAGAACTTGTCGCCTAGTTGAAATTGGAAATTTTCCTCAGGGGCCGCGCACTGGGCCCTCGTGTCGAGAAGCTGGCAACGTTTTGCTTTTGGATAGTTAAAACTTTTACTTGCTTGTTATGAAATATGATTAACTAATGATACTGTGCACTCGCAGGCACTCGCAGGCGCTAGCAGGCACCCGCAGGCACTCGTAAGAATGTCAAATACTACTTTTGATACACGTACTATCGTTCACATCGACTCTTGAAGTCTCAACTGCATGCAGTCGAAACCGACTTCATAAAGTTGATTACGACTTCAGGCGTTACGTGAAAACGTGCAGTCAGTTTGTTAGCAGCCTAAACCTAAAGCAAAGATCGGCAACAAGTACATAGAGAAATTCGTTAGGTTTGCTGTTCCGTTCCGTAGCTCTGTTAGGAGAGCGGTTAGCTCCGGTCTGCCCCGGTCGCTGGTTCGTATCCAGCCGAATAGAATGGATTTTTCTTTGTGTTTGTTCGGTTTTATATATCAACAATGATTATTATTTACTAAATAACTACGAAAGTCTGAAAATCTATACGTCCATAGGTGCTCGTAATATGACTAAACTGCCATTACGGTCCTAACTGAAAACAATGAGTTACTGACCCTTTTGTTAACGCAGCTGACACCACACAAAGTATCTGTATGCTTAGTGCCCATGTTTTGTAAATAATCTGTGTTTTAATGATTTTTTTCTTTCCTTTGTGATTTTGTTTTGTAATTTTATTTACTTATGTCTTATGTTGATTATGGGTTGTAGTGTGAAACCACGGATTCTTTATCATCTTCATCTCTTTCATTAAGAGATTCTAGGAAACGCACATAATTTTCCTGATTACTGAAAGAGTTCCAACAATTTTTTTTTAATACATAAAATATTTAAATTTTCTTTTATAAGTTATTTTCGTCACTTTGACGTATTACATACATTCTGCCTATTCTGTCGCACTGAGAGTTTCTCTGAATTTTCTTCTTTCTTACTTTCTTTCATTGCTTCCTATTTCATAACGCGTACGGCAAAGAAATGGAATACACAACCGGCATGAATGTTTTTCCAAAAGTATAATTTGGAGCTGTTCAGAACTAAAACGAACAGGCAATTTTAAATTAGGCACGTACAGGTCCAAGAGCACGTCAAGCTTGACACTTAAGATTTAAATCCAACTCTATACCGCTTACGATAAGAATGGTCCAAAGTACAAAGTGTCGAGCTTGTCGTGCTCTTGACTGTACCATTATCGGTCACATCGTCGACATTAGGTGAGATTGTCGCCAAGCGTGTGTCTAGTTTTCATATACAAAAACTACTCAACACAACATCCTGTATTTGCTATCCTATGCAATGATCTAAAATTCTCTGCTATACCTACGGAAAAACAACTTCAGCGAAAAGGTGTGGTTATGATTTATTTGACTTAACTAAAATGTTTAGGTTATTTCATACCTGTATTATTGTAACTTCATTTTTGAGCATCACACAGGAGGAAATTTTTGGTATTTTATAAGGCACCATTTCATTCTATCGTATTGTAAGCGAAGCAATAATATATATTACACGAAAACACGAAGCGAAATTTTCAAAGATATTGATTGATGATTTGATTTGATTTGATTTGATTATCGCGTTGCTTTTACTCACACTTTTAGTGAAAACACTAAAGATTAAATGAAAACTATCTATCTTTACATACTTGATCTATTACGATCGAGCCACGACCTCGGTGTCCTAATGTTTATTGGTGGGCGCTGGATGCAGTGGTCCCGGCCTCGATTCCCGGTAGGATCAAATTGGAAACTAGGTTCTGGTCTGGGTTCTGGGAAATACGCCAGAATTTCATTGCTCTGATACTCATTGTACAGAGGATTCCCTAGTTTGAGACCAGGCAGTTGGTATAGTTGTCTGGTACATATTTCAAACTGCACTATGAAAAATGTAAAAAAACACTTGTTGCAGACATTAAACGGAATCATTTTATGAAATAACTATATATTATCGTGTCATTTGTCATCAATTTTCATGTACCTTTCTTTCTTTTTGTATTCACCTTTACTTTAATTTGTCGTCTGACGAAAAAGTTTAACGATCACTGCTTCTTTGTTTACGTTTTTTTCTAATTCTAACAAATCGAACTATTATAGATATGTAGTATGATTACTAACAACACTTTTCTATTTTAAAATTAAAGAAAAAGGTCTTAAAATATTTGAAACGACAAGAATTAGATCACAGTTTTCTGAATGCTGGGTAAAGTTGTAATTGGTAAATGTGTAAATGCAGATTTACTGATTTTTCAAAATAATGCAATAAAATAAATAAATTTCTACAATTACAACTGCAGTATTTATGTCATTAAATATTTTTAGTGTTTAATAATTTTAAAATTACAATTGGATGTTATACCTAATTAATACTAGAATAAGATGGAATTTCAGAAAAAATAACTCGCGATCTCTAGCGGCATTCGCAACAACCACGTAGTGTTTTTATATACAAAAAAATGCGCATTCAACCTCCATCTCACCTGATGGAAAGTGACGATGAACTCGAGGATGTAGCATGCATACCTAAATAATGCCTATTTACTCTCGCCTTGAAAAGGTCCAAGTTATAGCGTTCGGGGAACAAGTCCGCAGGCAGGGAATTCCAGTCCCTAGCCGCTCGCAATATAAATGTGGAAACGATATGGCAATGTCCACAATATGGTAGTGGGAACCCCATCCTATGTATATGATGGAAAGGGGAAGGCGAACTCATGCAATTCCATCGCACACTTTCCGTTAAAGTAAACTATCAGTAATCCTGCATTCCAGTTAAAACCAGTCTAATTAAAAACAACTATTAAAATTACCAACTTGGCAACAGCACCTTGTTTGTGTATAAATTGAAAATTATTATGAATCAGGGGTAAATAATTAAATAAGTATAATAAAATGTTATGATTATTTATTTAAGTAGGATGTGGGCAGGCTCAGGAAGGAACTCGTAACATATGCTAATACGTTTGTCAAGGTAGATGCCAGCCGTCAGATCTCACAGTCGGTTAATATTTTTTGGAATGTCATTACCATACATTATCTTTAAACTAATAACCTAAACTCCGGTTAAAAAAACCGACCTCAAAAGTCATTCATCCCCTAGTTTACCACCCTTAGAGGTGGAATATTTCCTTCAAATCATTATAAATGGGACCACTTCTGAGGTACCCCCTTTCCAACAAAAAAGAATCATCAAAATCGGTTCACAAATGGCGGAGCTATCGCGTAACATACATACAAAAAAAACATACAGACAAATTGAGAACCTCCTCCTTTTTTTGAAGTCGGTTAAAAATAGGCTGACGTCGGTCCACAACCTTTTTCAATATAGTCAACATGTAAACGATTATGAAATTAAATTAATGATTAAAAAAAATGTTATTGTTATTGAAAATAAATAATAATGAGGCCGCCTTAAAAATAGAACGTAATCCAGATATTCCTACGCATTAAGACCTGTTGTGTCCAGTGATTATTCGGTCAAAAAACCTTTCGCAAAAAACCGGCACCTGCCTACAGAACGCCCTTGAACAGGGCATCTCTGATCCACGACGAAACTTAAATGGTCATTAATTATGTACTACGCACTCTTAAAGCTAAAAACACACTCGCCACTCGACGGTGTGATACACTGTAGAACAGCACGCTCCTGCCTCTCGTAACTTGTACAAAACCACTCTCGCCTGTTTGTATTTTAAATATTTATAGTACATGAGTTATGTATTAACATTTTATAAAGAAGTCAACCACGAACAGTGACTAGGCATCGTAACTTAATTAATAAATAAACCATTCCTCTTCTTCGTCTTCTTCTTCTTCTTAAGATGCCTCTCCAACTAATGAAGGTTGGCAGTCAGGTCATCATATTTATCTTTATTTCTGACGAGGCTGAACAGTTGGACGGCACTCGCTATCCCAGTCCACTCTCTGATGATTTTTTTCCTACGACCGGTTTTAGTTTTACCAGCGACTTTTTGCATCATTATCAGTTGCAGAAGCTCGTATCTATCATATCTAAGTACATGACCCAGATATGCAACTTTTCGCTGTTAGGTGGTCTGCAAAATTTACGCTTCTGTCCAACTAGTCGCAGAAATTCGTCATTAATGACTTTCTGACTCCGTGAAAAGTGCAACATTCTTCTGTAGGCCCACATTTCAAATGCTTCAATACGTTTCCTGAGATGCTCTTTTATTGTCCAGGCCTCACATCTGTATAGAACTATTCGCCAGATGTAACACTGAAGAAGTCGAGGGCCCAAAGGAAACTTAAGAGAACGGCAGCATAATGCTTTCGTCATAGTATTTAAGGCACTCTGGGAAAATTCAATGGTAACTTCGGGTTTTAATTTCAGTTTCACTGTCCAAGACTTTAGTTAACTATGTGCCTAGATATTCATTGTATTTGCAGCCCCTTTAAGTTATCGTCCTGCGACTGATATACTGGGCATAAAAAAATAAACAATACATGGTACAATTAAATAACTAAGAACAGTCAAAAGCATATCAACCTTAACACTTTGGATCGTTCTTATTGCAAAGGGACTCATCAAAAGACTCATGTTCACTTGTACCAAAGTTAATAGTATATCTTAAACCAATGCTTGCAATTCAAAAGAGACTCTTAATACATTCTGTTAAGAGTGTCTTATCAATTTAAGCATTTATATATCAAGTGTGAAGTTTGACGTGCTTAAAACAACATACGAATTAAAATGTAAATAAAAGAAACAAAAACAGTGATAATGCACTCATTATTATGAAACTGCAACATTTCAGTTTCTCTTATTTATATTATATTTATATTATATTTATATTATGTAATAACATACTGTTCTATATATTTTTCTTTTTATCTCAACTTATGTACGTTATAATAAGAATCCTAATCTTTGTAAGACACAACATTAACAGTGTAGTGTTGTATACGTAACTATGTATGAAGGTGATATTTCATGCAGGGTTTATTTTTTACCGCTTTACCGCACTGCTATGAATAGGTTTGAGTATATGTGTGTTCCGCCTTAAAATGTTCTTTAAAAAATAAACAAATAAAAAGTTAATTAACACGTCGTCACAGAGTAACTTATGTCCTTCAAAAATGTCCTTTAGAAGTTTGTAATGTCCTTTTAAAATCCCATACATAATTAAGTAGCAGCTATTAGTAACATCATCAAAAGTTGATAAAAAAAACAATTACGTACACAAAGAATTAAGAACAAAGTAAAATTGATTCTTAAGTCAATTATCCAGACGCTTACGAGAAAAAAAAGGCGCCGTGGAAATAACTGAAAAGTAGGTCTGCGGAAATAAAGTTCAGGGGACCGGTTCTATAGAAATTAAAAACAAAAGATGTGAAGTGAATTCTCGGATTAAACAGTTCGTATTCAAATTCGTTTACTATTTGTGATCGTAAAGGTGTTACAACACTGCATTTTGAATCAATGTGACCCGCAGTACAATAACATTATTTACAAAATATAATAATGATACATTTTCAGACTCTTAAAACAGTCATAGAGAAATGTAATGAATACAGAAAATCACTTATACTAGTCTTCATTGATTACGAGAAAGCGTTCGACTTCATAGAGTGGTGGCTCATAGAACGAGCCCTAACTAGATGCCGTATCAATGAAAGGTACATACAAGTCCTCAATCATCTCCATCAGAAAGCTACCGCCTGTGTCTCCCTACACAAGAAAACCAACAAATTCCATCTAGAGATACGTGTCAGGCAAGGAGAGAGAGATGCGTGTCAGGCAAGGAGAGACAATATCACCGAAGTTGTTTACCTCAGCACTAGAATGCATATTAACAGATGCAGTGGACTGGGATAGGGTTGATGATTGATGGAGAGAGACTTGCCAATCTGACGTTTGTTGCCGAAATGGTTCTGGTTTCTGAAAGCATCGAGGATATGCTGACGATGCTAGAGGATATGAGGGTGGAATCAGAAAAGATTGGTCTTAAAAGGAACATTGGAAAAATTCAAGATTGTGACTTCAGGAATGTTGGTGTTGATCTTGGGATCATGACCAACATTCTTCAACAACAAACTACCAGCTTCCAGTGGAGAAAGTAACCCAATACATATATTTGGGCCATAAGGTTACACTGAGCTTTGAGAACCAAACAGCGGAAGACGAACGACGGGTAGCCCAGGCGTGGGCTGCATTCGGTGCCAACAAACAAACGCTATGTGCAAAATGCCCCTACATCTCAAAGTTACTCTTCGAACAGTGTGTCATGTCATGCCCGTGCTCGTCTATGGTACGAAAACCATGACTCTTACAAAGAAATCCACCGAGAGATTCCGAGTCAGAGCAGAGGAGCATGGAGAGCAATGCTCGGAGTTACTCTGCGAGACCGAAAAAGCAACGCTTGGATGTCATGGTGTCCTGGCGAAGAAAAGGTGGGCGTAAGCGGGGCACATTGCGAGAATGGACGATAGGCGCTGGACAAGGCGAGTACTTCAGTGGAGACCCAGAACGGACATCAGAAGGCGCGGCAGACCACCGCAGCGCTGGTTGGACAATATCCGACTACACGGGGGTCGGGACTGGATTAGTCGGGCACAAGAACGCCAATAGTGGAAGAAGAGCGAAGAGGTCTACATCCAAGATTGGATAATAAAACGGCCGCCATGATGATGATTATGATGAATAATAATGCAATAATGATTTTTTTGTTACTACCAAGTGACGGAACGAACAAGTCATGCGCCTGGTGGTATGCGACATGCCCATCTATAACAGTTACAGTGCCACTGAGATCTTTAAATCGCAAACCTCACCTTGAGATATAAGTTGACTAGTCGCATATGCCTGTAACTCGATGGCCAGTAATTTCACCAGCACCCTTACTCTTTTAAACCGGAACGCAGTAATGATCAAAAATTGGTAAGGTGGCAGTACTGCCCTGGACGAACTCTTTTACAAGGAGCTCTACTGCTACTGCAGGTAGACTATGGTACTAATAGTACACGGAATTCCCCAGTTTGTGACCATGGAATTGGTGTAGTTGTATGTCACATATTATAATTATTATAAAAAAATAACAATGTGTAAGTTTACACAGTTTTAGATCCAGTATTAATGGGTCTTATTAATACTGGATCTAAAACTGTGTAAACTGACATATTGTCATTGTCCTTGAAGTAGCCCAATAACTTTTTGAGTCGCAGTTGCGAGTCATGGAGAATATCGACATTGACGGGAGCGGCGACGAAGTTGTATTCCAACAGTATTTTGTTAATTGGAGAGTGCCGGCCTGGGTTAGGACGAACTCTTTCACAAGGAGCTCTACTGCTACTAGTGTAAGTAATGTGAGCGAGATATAATAATTTACCATAGATACGTCATTTTATGATATCAAGTAACAAGATGAACAAATCTGGTTGTGGTGGTCGTGGAACTGGTGGTAAGCGACACGCCTACCCAAGACAGTTGCAGTACCAAGTAGAGCTTTAAATTGAAAAAATCTGAGAGGGACTGCCACTACTCCCGTCACCCTGGAACATAAACTTAACAAGTCTCCTGTACTTGTAGATTCATCTACACCTTTAACCCTTCAAAACAGTACACAGTAGTCAGAGTCAACCATGGGACCTGTAAAGCGCCCGACACGTCGGTTTGTTTGGAAAAACAAATATACGCGATTTCAATCCGAAAAAATAGTTTCATTTCCTAAGTACGCAGTAATGCTCATGTTACTGCTTGTTGGTAGAAAAAAGTATATGATGGCAGTGCTTCCCCAAATGAGACTCTTTCACAATCTCTATTGTTGATTTTTTTTTAAACGGCCAAGAACGTAAACTACGAGCACTGTTACGGTTTCGCAGCTGCTGCATGATTATACTCTATTTTGTATGCAACAAAAACTGCTTTAATTTGAAGAATTTTGACATATCTGTATAAATGATATTTGAATGTGATATCATATATATTTGCATATCATATATATAAACATTTGCTATAGATCACGAGAATATACAGAATATTCCATTGAAAGTACTGGAAGAGACAATCCTAATTTTACTTTTTAACCGACTTCAAAAAAAGGAGGAGGTTATACGTTCGGCTGTATGTATGTTTTCCGTTTTCTCTGTCAATTGTGGACCGATTTTGAAAATTTTTTTTTGCACTCTCGTGGTGGTCCCATTACCACCAAGTCAGAATGCATGGCAGTGTACCGATCGATTTCTCCATCAATTGTGGACCGATTATGAAAATTCTTTTTTTATTTGAAGTATAGTCTCGAGGTGGTTCCTGATACAGTCGAAGCTGTTCCGGATTCGTTTCGGCTATCACAAATTACTATTTATTTTCCGCAAATAAAAGTCGACTTTTCACTTGACACAATACATGTAATCAATGTCACCATGACAACCTGAAAAAAGTTTAAAATGTACAAAGGAGTCCGTAACAGTCCATTGTCACCAAGAAGTCAGAATTTGATGAGGTCTCATTCAAATTTTAAGAAAAAAACGGAAAGTGGGTGAAATCTACAATGTGAAATACATTGTAGGATTTCACCCACTTTCCGTTAACCGATTCTAATAAAACTTGGGAAATAAACGTAATTTTACTAACTTTAGAAGTCGGCTTATTCTAAAAAAAGTTATAATTCGCGTATATTTGTTTTTTCAAACAAAGTTTTGGACATTTTATTGGTCACGGCTAAACTAGTAGATCCGAAGAAAATTAAAATTTTCAGTGTTAAATTCAACACGATTCACATATTTAATACGATTGGATCTCTAAAGTCGCTTGAGGTAAATCGTTGTAGTTACATTCATACTACTGTCTCCCTAGCTTTCTGTTCCTATAACTATACATTAAGGAAACTGGCTATAAAAGAAAACAACAATTCTGGAGATCCGGTTAGGTATCATTCTAAAAATTGGTTTGTTCCAACCAAGTGGAGGCAAGTGTCTCCTAGCTTAGAAGTTTCTGCATTCGTGTCGTGTAAATGGCAACTCAATTAAGGCGAATCGCCGGAGAAGAAGCGAAAAAACTGTTTTGCTAGATCAAATGGTTTAGGTTTTACTATTAAATATCAATCTTACAAAAAATTTACGATATACCTAAGAATATTGTCTAAACAATGTTCTAATTCGTTACATGCCAGGATGTACTTTATACGATCATATAAAATCCTGAAAGCAGGCTAAAACAAAAATCTAAAACGAAATTTTTAAGAATAAAATATCTAACTTTACACATCACATTTATATACAGAGAACCTGCTGAATTTTGGTTTGCAACTAAAGCCCTATATTAAATTTACATTTATCCCAGAATTTGCAAATTACCCAGCGGTTAAACGACATGCCGCGCTGCCCGTTGACCCTCAGTCGCCATCGGGGGCTTCTTGACGTCCTATCTGTGTCAAATTTTCTCCGCCTGTTCTTATTTCATTCATATTAATTTACAGTATGCGGATTGCGGGACGCGAGTGGCGACATCCCACACCTCCAGCTTGATTTTGATTGCCTCTCCCGATCGGAAACTGCGTCTCTTCCGAGTCGAGGCGCATAATTGCCATTCACAACTGGCCGATCGGAAACTTTTGACATTTCAAATCGGAGCAATAGTTGATTTAACTCACAAATTAGAAAGATATAGTAGGAGTCAGGTTCATCTTCTCGCTCAGAAACTCATCTATTTCGGGACTACCCGATTTGTATCAAAATCAAGACACTCATCTCCTAAAATCTAGGCTTGCGTTGAAATATCTTTAACATTATTCTCAAACAGTTGTATATTCTATACTTTATTACCTTTATACTAACACAACATCAGTATAGAATGTATACTATACATTCTATATGATCTCGTACCTCTTATCGACTGTAAACCAAAAAACATAAGCTATTATTATTATTGTTACAAAGACCGAATAAATACAAAGAAAAATATTTCGATCCGATCTCTGACCGTGGTGGCCTAGTGATTTGCATTATGGGTGCTGGATGTGGAGGTCCCGGTTTCGATTCCTGGTAGGATAAATTTTAGAAATGAGCTTTTCTAAATTGGTGTGGGTGTTCTAGCTAGGGTTGTACGCCATACTGAATGCCGTTGCTCTGCTCCTCATACGTCTGTTGCCTCACCGTGACTATCGTTCTTACCAACTGAGCTACAGATCATATCAGCAGACCTTTGCTTGTTACAGATCTTTGTATTAGAAGTATTTTCACAAAAAAAAAATTATGATTATCATGGTAGTAAAAATATCATGATAATTATTATATATTATTATTGATAATTAATATATAATAACGGCGCTCCGATTGGCCAGCCCGAATTCGAAACAATTGACGGGTGTCGTCAATTGTTTCACTTCAAATCGACCAGTTTAACTTGAACTTTGCTATAATGGACGAGAATTGAAAAATTACATATTTAATATTTAATTACCGATGAAATGTGATTCCATTTGTTTTGTAATTAGATGTTTTGTTGCTTTTCCCACACCACCGAATGGAACAGCGTCCCCATTGTTAGAGGTTATTATCTTTATTACAATAAATACAAAATGTTTTTGGAAAATACGGAGATGGACGCACAGGTCAGTTGTTGACGCTGTACTATTTCAGCTTTCTAATTTGTGCTTGCAGTGCAAACGAGAGTTGATATTTAAACGTGATATAAGGCCCATTTGCCAGTGATGGATAGCCCTTATTTCGTCTCTATTTCTAGTTATATACTCGATGCTAGGGATGAAGATTTTTTAAATTATTTCATTACCCTATTATAATAAAATAAATATATCTATACAAATTCATTATGTTATTTATTTATTTATAAAGTTGGTATGCTCTAAACTCTGGTAAATGCACCATGGGACTATTTTTTTTATAATATCAAGTGACGGAACGAACGAGTCGTGCGCCTGATGGTAAGCTACAGTTGCAGTGCCACTCAGAGCTTTCAAATGCAAAGATCTGAGGGGCACTGCCACTGCGGCCGTCACCCTGAGAGATTTTCAGATATTCATGATTATCTGAAAATCTCTACTGTGAAACAGGAGATAAGTAGCATGACAAAAGTCTATAATGACTGAATCTTACGACATGAATACAGGCTTGCACAAGCTCTGAACGAACCTCTAAGTAACAGACGATTGAAGAGGCACCACATATGGGACTATGAAAAGGAGAATTGGAAAGATCAGGCAGCCTAGCACAGGGCAGGCGAGACTAACACGCCAATAGATCACAACAAAACAACTGCTCGTGAACCACGGACCGATCGTAAATTACAAAAAGCATTATAAAGTTATTAATTTGACACAGAAAAATAAATGGTGTTACAAAATGAATTAAAAAATCAGGGGGTCGATTCAGAACCTTACGATAACTCAGTTGTCGACCGATTTGATTTCATATCGTACGATTTCTTTTCATTTTTATTCACAACACCCGAATCGAATGTCAAACTGTCGTATTCGAAACCGAACCGAAATGACGTCACACCCGTACTATTACTCGAACTTCTTCACCGGCAGCTACAAACGTTATTCAGAACACAGTTATCAAATGAAAGTTACCAAACGTCCGATTGTTTCCAAAGTAAGAATGTAAATAAGTAAAAATAAATGGAAAGATCTTATTGTTTTGAAAAAAGCCTGGATTCTATTCCATTTTATTAATTTATTTTAATGCAAGACTAATGCATTCCTATGTTTTAGGCCATTAAAGTCTTAAAAATGTTTAGAAAAGGATTTTCATTTTTCTTGTTATCTATTTCACCGACTAACTTCGCAAACGCTGTTGGATAACGATGTCGCATCCGAATCCGAACCGAATGTTTAACTCGAATGTTCTGAATAGCTCGGAAAGCGCCCTTCGATTGGAGAACGATATCCAATCGTACGATTCGGTTAAAATATCGAAGAATTCCGAATCGGGGTCCTGATTTCAGTAATTGGTAAAAACTTTTGATGAGTGTAGTTTATGCAGTCGCTTGCAACACACTATAAACAAACGGTAGAGGCATAGTTACCTTTACCATGAGATTGCGATGTGGATAGTCGCTAGCGTACAGAGGTACGGGGTCCCAGATTCTTGTACGCGTAGAGAAAGTGTCATAATAGAAAAATGTTGAAAGTCAGTTGCAGACAATTTTTGGCATTTCCAGAATTTTACGGTAGATATAAGTCGGCTCACGGCAATCGACATGCAACGAGTTGTCGGAACCAGTTGAGATCAAGATATCGCACACGAAGTCGTACTTAAGCGAAACTTACATGACACAATATTACATTAGTAGTTGTAAAATTTTTGTCCTTCGGGACAAGTTAAGGCGTCTAATTGGCCATGCTGCTAGGTCATCGACTGAAATTTTTCTTCAGTAGTGTAATTTTTTCACATTTTTTCGTAGGAAATCGTTACATCTATGCGGAGGCCATTTTGACTCATCACTCAATCACAATATTCGTTTATTTTAACTTAGAGAGTACAAACAGCTTATACTACAATATCATAGAAATCTAAATAATAATGTCGAGTTCTTAGGGTTTCGCGATTGTTACAAGTACATTTGTTTGAAAAAACAAATATACGCGATTTAAATCCGGAAAAATAGTTTCATTTCTTATAAATAATAAAGGTAACAAACAGTTCCCCGCTGTTAGAAATTGAGTTAAATAAGAAACGCATTGATTACACCGTCCGTTAAAAGACACAAAAAAATACAAAATAAAGATAAGTGATACTCTAACAGCTACATAATATTTAACCATGTTTTTTGTAAAGTTTTAATGGCCTTGGCTTAATATGCTTTTATACTTGATACCTATCAGACAGCCTTCATTTCTTTCCTGCATACGAATGATGTTACTATAATTAGCTTCATAAGTTATTTAGTTTTTTTTTTTCAAAGAGATAACAGGCTGTGAGGAATATCTTTTTCTTCATATAGGTCTTTCATCGTCGTCTTTCGACAAATTTTTTTTTTGACATTGAAATAGCACAAAACTGCGTTGTATCGTTATTTCGTCCATTACATTAAAAGTTACTAAATAACTCTTGCTAATTTATCGATTATGTTTTGAGTACAATCTATAAAAGGAATGTGCACTAATTAGTATTTCAAAATCTTGAATGTGGTTGTTCTGTATTGATATCGAGAACTATACTTATTTAGCCAATTGAGATTTTCAGTAAAATTGAGGTGAAAACATTATTTCGAAATCTAGAAAATATAGCAACGAATGTCGATTGATCCCCAGCATATCTACCATGCATTTATTGTGTTGACAGACACTTAGGGCACCTTCAAATTAGACGCTTATATAAGCACTGGAGTGGCGAAACTGTGGCGCTGCAGACGCGGCTCTACAAATTTTCAAACAATATTTAGGGTGGTATTCCAGAACTCTACTCAACGCTCAAGTCAGGACTTGAGTATGATTTAAAGCACTGAAAATAATACTCAAGTCCTTGCAATTAGAGTCGTATTTCCAGTTCTAGAATTCCAGCCCTTAGAAGTGCAACTGCAGCGTCACAGTCGAGTCACGCGCGCTCCACTTTTGTAGACTAGATATTGTATGAAAATTAGAAGTGGCGCCACTGCAGCACTTCTACAAGCGCGTAAGTAATATGAAGTAGCGATGGGCGATAGTTACTGAAAATATTCGAATTATTCGATTATAAACTTAATCGAAATAATTCGATTGTTGATATCAATTAGTTACTACATTTTTTGATTGTTGATCAAATATCGAAATAGTAATAGGATTGATTGTTTCGATTTTTTTTATAGAGGACCTTTTTTCAGACACCGAAAATTTAATTAGTAAGTATATAGCTAAAGACGACTAAATCGAAAATCGAATATAGGATAGTGCTACTATCTTTTTTTTCACCTGCTCAGAATGAGTAGCCGACTTCGAGTAGCTTACTGTTCACTATACGAATTTTCATAGTTTTATTGGTTTTCCTTACAAACTTTCAGAACCTATTTCACTCTATTTAAGATTTATCTTTATGACAAAAAGTAGCTTTCTTCTTCTCCATTCCAAAATTCATCAAATGTGATTCTGCTGTTTAGGCGTGAAAATGTAACAGACTGAGTTACTTTCGCATTTATAATGGCAGTATGTACTTGCATTCTCTTATTTAAAATTAAATAGGATTATAGTATCTCCAATTTAATTTTACCACCAACATTTATAATGTTGGGTACATTATATTATTTTTAATAAATGATATTTCATTTAAAGCCGAGTACTCACCAGCGAGCTGTAACCGTAACCGTTACATGTTATGTTTCAAAAAATCATAGTATGTACGTGGTTCGCTCGTGCGGTTCGTAGTGAGCCGACGATACTCAGGTACTTATTCTAGCGAGTAAAAACTGTTTCACGTGTACACACTAGAACCTCATTACTGTATCTGTCACGTTACAGTTACCGCTCGCTAATGAGTACCCGGCTTTATTTCATTCATAAGTAGGACTAACATTTTCTGTAGAAGTTTCCGATGACGCTAGCGATAACCGCCACTGTCAACTAATAATAAGGGTACAGTATAAGCTGTAGAGAAACCTTTTTAGGCACCGTAACTATTTTAAAATGCGTCAAACGGGATTTAATATACTCTCCGAAATAAAGTTATTCTTTTTTTATATTTGAACTGGCCGCCTATAGGCTATTATTTAAGTATTCGAAAGTATTGTTAACTATCAAACATAAAATGTAAAGTTTTATAATAACATGCCTTTTATATTTAAAAATATAAATAGAAATTAATTAAAATTTTTATTGAATTGATATTGAATTATTTTACTGGGGCTGGTAGCTATAAAGGTATCTAACTGGGTGACGAAATATCATATATTTCTCATAGATGGCGCTACGGGCAAAAAGTCGTTGAAAAACCAAATACAAAAAGACACTGGTTCGTTCCGTGGCTTAGTTGGTATAGCGCCTGCCACGGTATGTCAGAAAATGTCGGTTCGAATCCGGCCGGATCGAAGGAGTTTTTTCTGAGTGTCAATCTTTGTATAATAATTATTGAATTTAATTATTAATACAAAGATCGAACTCAAAGAAAAATTCCTTCAATCTAAGAGGAGTCGAACCAGCGTCTATTTTGCTAATCTAGGGCAAATGCTCTACCAAGTGAACTACAAATCGAGTCAGCAGACTTCACTAATTTATCTATGCGGTTGTTACAGACCTTAGTAGTAGTAGTAGTAGTTTGCCGTAGCGCCACCTCTGAGAAATCTATGGAACTTTTGTTACGATTATTATTACAAAAATCAAGCCTGAGTCTTGAACCCGCGACTATGCTGCACCATAGCATTGCTTCTTATCAACGGAGCCAAGTTACCGAGTTATCGCAATTCTCCTGTGTTTTTTGTTATAGATCTTTTTATTGGCTATCGGCATTCGTAGCCACTAGTGACATCTAGTGAGAGATTTGAAACCTTCTCACCTAAATGAAAGTTTTTCTTCAAATTTAAATACAATTTTTTTTATGAGTATCAAAATGTTTTTACTACCGTGAAGGTCATCTGTTTTTTTGAGAAAATACTTTTTTTTACAGTTTGTTATTTTTATTGATACAAAAATCAAACAAAGACGAAGAAAAATTCTTTTGATCCGAATGGACACGAACCAACGTCTAATGCCTCAACGTGTCTAGGTCCAGTAGGATTGAAGAAATTTTTCATTGTGTTCGTTTGATATTTGTATCAATACCTAATAGTTAGAAACTTACAAAACCGTGTATTATGTCACCATATTATTGAATTCAAAATGTACAAAGCCCCGAAATAACGTCTTGTTTTCTCTTGTCCTCAGTTTGTGCCTTCCCAGCACATTGGCACGGCCGCTGGTTCCAGTCGGGCGTCATCCAACCCATACTGATAGAAGGAGACCGTTTTTCTAACAAGGGGAAGTGCCTATCTTCTGAAGGAGAGAAGTTTCTTATTGTTGATGAGTAAGTATGCGACCACGAACTCGAGGACATTCATCGAACCTCTTTTTCCTTTACTGGAGACAAGATAAAGAAGCACATTTTTTAATTTGACAAGATATCTGAAGAGGCTGGTGAGGCTATATGATAGAACCTTTGCCCACTGAATGGATGGAAACATACAAAAAACCTTAATTTACCATAAATAAATTTTCTAAAGATCGCAGCATACGTAACGTGATACATATAAAAACATAGTATTCAAGAATTCGGGACGGGACGTGAAAAATATCAGCACATATATATTTTGCCCGTTCCCGTCCTGTATACTCCGACCTTTAATTTCATATTTGATTCGGTTTATATGTGTTGAAAAATAAAAAACAGTTAGCCTTTATATAGTCCCTATACTGGGCACAGGCCTGTCACAATGGGAGGGCTTGGCTTGGTAGTTCCCAAGCGGGCCTTCATTAAAGTACTTTGCAAATGTGTGCACATTACCTTACTATGTCTGCTTTCACCGAAAAGCTAATGGCAAATTGCAAATTCCGCACATAAATTCTGAAAAACTAGGATGCAATCCCGGATTAGAACCCACGGCCCTGGGCATGATAGGCGGTAAATCAAGCCATGATCTTTAGTAATTATTGTTTTGCTATTACAGGAAGGGCTGTTACCGCTGCGTTGTGATGCATGAAAAGCATAAAAATGTTTTACAATACAAAGAAAGTAAGTAAAAACTTTCAGCACTTACTTTACATGGTTACACGTGCACAAAAATTCCAAATCAAGATCTTAATCTACTTTTTCTGCTATTACTATTTCTAAATGTATAATCCGGTATACCCTCAAACAACACAAAGTAGCCCTAATTGCGGTCTCTCTTATCGCCATGAAAGTTTGGAATAAATAACACCCTATGGACTAATAATAAAATCTAAAGTATTAAAATTGTTTCAGCATTCTGCCACAGAAGAGATGCACTACCTCATCTATGTTCCCTTATAACAGGCGATGCATTGCTGTATTCGATGTTTAGAGAAAATGCTGATCCAGTGAACTGTCCTCTGAAAGGGCCATTTTCTTTTACTTACAATAGGTAAGTTTTCCTTTCCGCACCGTTTTCCTCTACTATACATATAGGAAGTTGTTCAGCACCCCTACCATATGTTTACTTATTTCTAATATTTTATTTATTTAGTTATTAAAGGACATAATTATGAACTCAAAACTAATTTTCATTAACAACAACATAATTATGATGTCAATTACAAGCTAAGCACAATGTATTAATTTAAAAATAAAATTAATTGTAGCGATAAGCTGCAATCATACAAAATCAAAATGATAATTATTCGAACCTTTTTGTAGAAAAAAATCCGACCTCAAAAGTTTGTGGAATTACATCTACTTGCTAAGTTTCACTGAAATCAGTTAACGGATAGTGCAAGAAATTCGATAAACCGGATTAATCCCCTAATTTGCCACCCTTACAGGTGGAATATTTTCTTCAAATTTGAATGGAACCACTAATAAGATACCCTCATTCCAACAAAAAAGAATCATCGAAATCGATTCACAAATATCGGAGTAATCGAGTAACATACACGCAAAAAATAAAATCGAAATGAGAACGTCCTCCTCGTTTGAAGTCGTTTAAAAAAGAAACAAAAACATAATTTGCAAACGAAACTAATATAACAATTAAAAACGTTTATTGGTAAAATTATCAAACAGATGAAGGTGAACAAATTTCTCTATTGATAATTCGCTTAAATAACTGCTTAGAATGCGATTTAGAAGCTTGAAGTTGCTAGCGGTAAACTGTAAAGCAACCCTAGCCATCGTAAGAAGAACTTTTCATCGTAGATTATTTGTACGGTTAATGCTACTAAAACTTTTTCGCCTAAGTATATTAAGAGTAAAAGCAGTAAAAGTTAGTAAAAAATTGAGCGGTGTTCAAATTAGTAAGGCAGAGCAATTTTAAAGTGAGTCTAGTATTCTTTGTATTTAAATTAACCGAGTTTTATACAAACACACTTGTTTTGCTATCTCTTGAACCGTTGATGAATATATTGAACGGTGCGTTTCTTACGTATCGATGACATACACTATAACGCTTGCCTTCGAATTGAAAGGATTTGCCAATCGGCGTAAAGTACCTATAGTTCTACTGTAAGTACTTAAGGGGTTGGATAATCAGCAAACTATATTGTAATGTTATCGGATTTCCAATGTGTGTAACAAATTTCAAGTCGATCGGACGAGTGAAAGGAAAATAAATGAATCCAAAAAATTTTTACTGAAATCCCAACATTAACCGGAGAAAAAGCTGATGATCTTTAAATAGCTGAACAAGTGTTCATCAAACATAGCTAAGAGATGATTATCCTCATTAAATTAGCCTTCAAATAAATAAAAACAGCTTTGAGATCAGTCTCATCAATTATCATTTTGGAGTTACGATGCCACAGACACACAAATCAAAGACAGATGGATACACAGACAAATACTTCAAACTTTTAACTCACTTCTTTATAAATCGAGGGTAAAAACATAAAGTCTCACCCGTACGTTATTCAGTAAATCAGATTGGTTACGACCATGCTTGGTACACGACACAACGTAAGCGCATTAATTTGTCCCAACCTTTTTTTTTTTTTTTTTTTTAACGCTCACAATCAACATAGCCCCGCACTAGGGAAACCCTGTGTCGCGGGTGCCATGGACACACAATTAGACAACCACAAATTACACCCAAACTCACGAGAGAAATAAATGTAGGCCATACAAATATTTCTCCCGGCCCGGGAATCGAACCTGGGACCTCTGCGTGGCAGTCCGGCATGGTAACCGTTCGGCCATGGAGGCAGTTTCCTTTCCCTTAATTATTTCCTTTCACTTAATTCCCTTTCCAGTAACCTTTCCTTCACAGGCTTGGCTAATTCCATGACAAAGACGAATCCCAATCCAAATTCGTGATCCAGCACTTTTGTTTAATAAGTATCGACACAGTAGTAGCTGGACAGAAAAAAACATAGATGATCAAACGTGCGTTGAGCGATGGATAAAAGAAATCCTTTAGTTAACCTTCTCCTTGTTATTAGGTGGCTTCTTACAAAAAAGGTCATCACTGCCGTTCCTATTATGTGTTAAAACTGAACCGTTTACTACAACCATTCTCGACTACAATTATAGGCAAAGTTACCTATCATCGCAGCTGAAGTTTCCATTAATTATTCCGTTTGCTTCTTCTTCAAAATATGCCATCTTTTCAATGTTATTAACAACACAATTATCTATTTACTCTACTTATTTTGTTAATTTCGGCAGCTATAGTTTTCGATACTATTCAGTATAGCACCAGTCCAAAAATAACACGGAGATATCTAATGTCTTTTTTAATATGACGCCTTTGAAATTTTTTTAAATAATAATGGCCATCAAAGCGCAACGAAATTTGTAAAAACACATTCTTATTGTCTTCCGTTAGTAAAAATCGTGTGATTCTATTCAATTTGCACTCTATTCCAGACATATTTCGGGAATAAACCGTTTATATCTAAAGCTGTCTTTTTGTAATCTTATGTGTTATCTAAATTGGTAACTCACAAATGGTACGACTTGTGTGATCGTTTTTAAGTTGCCTTCCTGCCGAACAAGTTATGGCTTATGTTCTGTTCGCTACGGAATCTAAATTTTGCTTCTAAACAATATCAGCTTTAATAAATTACCTTTGAGCTCTTGAGTCTAACAAAACTGGTACAACTTTACCACAACGTTCAATTTTAACTTTTAATGTTATTCACAAAACAGACCTATTACAGTTTATTTGCATCAAGACCACTTGGCCGATTGAAGATCCTGAAGCGATATTGCTCGATGTAGGAACGCCTTTGTTAGATCGTTGCACATAATAGGGAAATCTCTTCTCCGCAAATCACACAGCAAATTTACAATAACTTCGTGGTACCTTTCGTGAGGCAAATGAAAAGGGCTTTGCTCTGCTTAAGAAACTCTTTTCGCTGTTCCGGATTCATTTTTAAAGCAGCAAAACCACAGTGTGGACCAGCGTTATGCAACGTGAGTACTTCGCAAGATTATACGGCTGTGTGCGTCTGGACTTGGGCACGCGACACATGCAAGCCATGCTGCTATGTTTATACGGAGTTACCATGCTTACCTTATTAAACTATGGTAATAATAGGTTGTGGAGCTAATAATAAGATATACTGTAATTCCAGCTACAAGAAACCTCTCTTCACATTCCACTTCGAGTCTTACAAAGTCCAATAGTTTCGAAAGTGGCTTCTCGTTTTGTTTGAAATGCGATCTATTCCTGGCTCTCAGAATATCGTCTATCCGCGCAGATTCTACGAGCGAGTACAAAAATGCCGCGTAATTTTCTTGGACAAGACAGTCGAATTGTAACGCCAATATCTGTGTCATCAATTGGATTCTTGTAGCGAACTGTAGTTGTTAGGTCTAGTCGTTACGTTAAACACAATTGCACAAAATGTGACAGTCAATACTTACAACACGCTCTCGCTAATATAGTTATCAATAATTATGACTTAGTCATCGCTCGTCAGTCATCACATCAAATCGTTGTTCTATCTTTCTTATAATTCTACACGCAAAATTAGACTATAGTACGTCAAGCAACTAAAGACCACTGTCCAGCTCTTCTTTGTCATCATGAATTTTCTGGGATTAGACCACCACGTAATCAAACCTGGTCGTTATATAAAGGAAGGTGAATTTGGTGAAGCGTGATTCGATGCTAATGGGTTCTGTTGACTAAAAACATTTTCTAGACCAGGGGGGTTATTTATGGTAAACAGTTTTTCATCGCTAAAATCCAATTTTCGTTCCGCCGATGCCCTTCATTCATAATTGCGTTTGAAAGTGTCAAAACTGACAATATTAAGATTTCTGAGATTTTATCACACTTTTTAGAATAACACGACGTGTGAAAGATGCAGTTTCCATATTATTTTGTATAAAGCTATCTTTCGTTGCAGTATTTGCTTAATATGTGGCACATAAAAAAATATCATCATTCGGCATTCGACTGACAGAGTTTACGATAGGTTATTAATTGCTCGGTCAATCATAACGGCCACTTCTCTGGTATAGAAATTTAGCATTAAGTTTACATCTATGACTTTGTAAAATACAATCGTTTCGAAGATCCACTTTTCCTTATCCGCAGAAGCTCATGAGTCTTTGGCCTTCTGTCCCATTCCTTCATATTTTGTCTAGTTACGTACCAAATCTTAACGTAGTGGCCCACGACCTCTGAGATTACAATCGTGTCATTATCAACGTAGTAAACCTTCCTAATGTTTCCCTCATTCTTAGAAGAAATCTAATGTAACGGTTTTGTGCTTATGCGCTGAAGCTTGCAACAATTCTTTTGAATACGAATAACAGCAGTCGAATAATGGTTTTTCTCTTTAAATGTGTCACGTTTGCCAGAGGCAACTGAATTTATCTAGAGATATATTTTTACATATTTTTATATATTACTTTTTTTTCATAATATCACTTGATATTATGGGGGGACGAACAAGTCGTGCGCCTGATGGTAAGCTAAAAGTTGCAGTGCCACTCAGAGCTTCAAATCACAAAAATTATTGCCGCAAGGAAACAAGTTACATGATCCTTGGACAAAATCTTGTTTTACAATCACTTTGCTTTTTCAGTGTGACAAAGACTCTATTAATATCGGCGACACTTTCCCAACCTATTTATAATCATCACTAGTTCGTAATAATAAAATAAGATTGAGCTAAAAAACAGTTTTTTAATATATTTCACTGATTTTATTTCTTAACAAAGAACTACATTACGGTTGGCCGAAACATATTCATTATTTTACTAACACAGTTGTGAAATCTATCGTAAAACAATATAATAATATTTTTTTACACTGAGTACCTTAGACAACAGGTATATTAACTATTTTTCTCAAAATATACGTTAATTTATTCTACTTGCTTATTTTAGTCCATATAGTTAGTTATACGCACTTACAGGCTTAAGTGAAATATAGCAGTAACTTGACGTAAAATTAATGACAGATGTTTTCACGGACGACTGGTTGTCCCTGCCAGCTGAGCCCTGAATCATTTACTAAATGATTTTATAATTAAAATACAGTAAATCATGCTAAACAGATAATTAATTTAGTACCATCTGGTACCAGGTGATAAGTTTGTATAGTAATATTTTTTATATTTATCTATAACAAGGTGTTTTATGTTTTCCTGTATTTTTATTCGATTCTCGTTAAGCTTTCTAAAGTTAAAGTTGTGTTTTGAATGTTTCATTTAATTTAATATTCTATTAACGAGTATTTCTTAAAAGAAAGCAATTTCTCTGTAACTCTCTGCGTGTGTTCTATCGTCTTTATAATGGGGAGTGCTCTGAGGAACTTTTGGAACTGGTGCCATCGTATCGTTTCTACCATTGCACCTCCCGCCAAAGGAGTAGTCCATTCGCACATCTTAGATGTCTGGCAAGACATCTCGTCCGTTCCTTCCTCGAATTTGCAAGATGTGGAATGATCTACCTCCTGAAGTATTTCCTTTGCACTATGACAAAATCTGATCTTCAAAAAGCGTGTTTACATGGCTCTCAAAGGCTGGCAACGCATAGGCAGCTCATCTGATGTTGCAAATGTCCATGGGTGACGATACCACCATGACCACCTCCCATCAAATGGCTTCGAATGGAAAAAATCCTTTACATTTGCAACACTATATAACAAATTTGTAACAGGTTTGATGGTGTTGGTTTCTGTTTAATTAAGTAGCAAGTATGTAGAAAAAAGTAGCTAAACTTAGTTTTTCTGGCTGTCAAAGTGATATTCACATGCTGCATATTTACATATTATCATCAATTTGTAGAATTTTAGTTGAAATACACTATTGATTTGAAATTAACGTTCGCTTTTTAACAGACTTCAAGAAAAGGAGGAAAGCCTTAATGCATTTCTTTTTTGTATGTATGTTACGCAATAACTCCAGCGTGTGTGTAAACCGATTTTAATAATTCTTGTTTTGCTGGAAAGAGTACCTCAGTAATGGTCCCATTTAAATTTGAAGAAAACATCCCACCTCTAGGGGTGGCAAACTAGAGGATTAATGATTTTTGTGGTCGGCTTTTTTAGTACTCCGTACTGAGATTATTTTCTTTAAATAAAAAGGAATCTAAAAATCTTGACCACAAAAGCAACCATTTTGCAGGGAAATAACGTTTTGTAATGTTTTTATGTTAGGACCGATTAGAAAACGGCATCGATCAAATATAATAACAAAATTCTTAAAAACCAAAGTCTCATCTCTTCTGATGATCTACGCATATGATATAATAAAACGGTACAATAAAGTTCCGATATTTAAAATCAAATTTTATCGAATTTCAGGGGTCACGGGGACTGCAAAAATCCAGTGTCTTCAATAGAGAGTTGCACAGAAGACTCGAGACTGTTGCTCAATTATCAAGCCTGTCCTGATGTACATGGATCAGAAAGCACCGGTAAGTCCTTTTTTCCTTTTTGTAAAAGCAAACTGTGGTGGCATCTACGCACAATCCGCAAGTTTTAGAGCCTAAGTTTAATGAGCTAAGTTTTAGCTTGTTATTATCGCATTGTGCGACATGAGTACAAGGGTACGTATTTCATTTTTAGTAGCAATTGAGCACCTTGCAAAAGAGTCCGTTCAGGGAAATACCACCTTACCTATTTCAGCTGCCAAGCAATAATGTAAGCATTACTGCGTACCGGTTTTGAAGGGTAAGGGTGACGGGGCACTGGCAGTGTCCCTCCGATCTTTGCGATTTAAAGCTTTTAGTGACACTGGAACTGCTATGGTCAGGCTTGTCGCTTGCCACAAGGCGCACGACCTGTTCGTCCCGTCAGTTGGTATTATAGAAAAAAAAAGATACAGATAGAGCGCAGAAATCTGTATGTATGTCTGGCTAAAATCTAAACCATTATGAATGTCACAAAAATGTTTTGTGCGTAGATTATACCAAGTAGTTCGCCATTTTTTTTATTTATAGTATTCGCAGATGTCATTGACTAGTTGACACCGAGTTTTTTGCACCGACTTTGAAATAGATTAGATTTCAAAACTAAGTATGATTTATTTGCCATAATGAAAATGTTTTTAATATTTTCATAAATAAACGATAATCAATAATAATACGAAAGTGATCGGGGCCAAATTAGGAACAAAATGTTTATTGTATCAATATAATTTTTCCATAATATCTGATTCGAATATGATATCTAATGTTTATGTTTTAACACCATCATAAAAAGCACATCCTGACGATCATTTTGACAGGTAATAATTACAGAAATTAATTAATAATGTCATCTATCACAATTAAAATCTTCATCAAACACTAAACGTCAACAATTCCGCCAAAGTATTTTTTCACATATTTTCTGTTATAGGTAGGCATAATGAATATGTTTTTCTTTATACTAGGATGTCAAGTATTTAACAGTGAATTACTAGTAAAAATTTGGTGTTAATACGTGTGGTAACACCAAAGTTATTTTGTAAAACAGTTCGCCAATCGGGTTCAATTATTTACTAGTAAGTAGCTATGGTTACCAGTGACGTTTGGTCGTAAATGGCGTGTTGGACCTATAGCTACCAGTAAGTGTTTAATGGTCAAGACCAAATTTCGACACACGTATTCTGTCCGATTCATATTATTAACATTAAACACATACAATAAGATACTATGGTATTACTTTTCGATTAATTGTAGATCTGACCTAACCCAGCCATACAGCAATAATTCGTAATTATTTGATTTCTTAAAAACTAAAACAGATGTATAGTGACAAGAGTTTTAAGTGGATAGGTATCAGACAATTCGTGTCGATTATCTATTGTTGTTCAAATTTAGCAAGCTTGCCCGAAATAACTGCTATTAAGGCGAACAAATATATCGTCTGCAAAGGTAAAACCACATAAGTGACATTTTCCGAAACCGACATTTGACAAAAATCTCCAAATTATGTACCAATTGTAAGAAAATCACAATTTTTCTGAGGATAAAACTCTTATTGAGTTTATAGCTTTTTTTGTTATTGAGTTTCACGTGCAAAAAGATAATGATCTTCTTACCATAGCTACATAAATTAAAGATTTTTTTTGTTTGAAATGTCACTTATGCGGTTTTATCTTTAAATAGACGATATGTCTGTAGCAAATAACTGTAGAAAAAAAGTGGTCATTCATTGGATGAATGAGTGTGAAATAGATCGTCCAGGGAAATACTGTCATCATACCTATTACTGCGTTCCGTGGGGTAAGGATGCTAGTGAAACTACAGGGTTCATGACCATCATGTACGTTGGTAATAAATAAATTCAAACTGTTATAAATAAACATCAAAGACGTCTTTAGCGAATGGCTCTCTGAAGAGCAGAGAGTGACCACGGAAGAAAAAAAAATTAAATGCCTTAAGTCTCGATTACTTTCAGAACCACTTTCACCAAACCTCACACATTCTTGTTAATGAATCGTCGTAGTTTCAAATATAAAAAGGAATAAGAAATTCTGGACTCTTAATATAATTTAAACTTTACCCTGTTGGCATATCGTTGATAGTTAAATACCATCAATCTTAGAATAATAACGCATAGAATGATAGTTTCATATCAAACGAACTGTCACAAGTGAGGCAAAAACCAAATTCATGTAGGCGTAAGCAACTTGTAACTACGCTCGTCGGCACGCACACAAATATACAAATAATGATGCCATGGAATAACATTTCCCTCAAAAGTGGGGAAATTGTATCTTGCTTAACTCATCATTAAGTTAAAGGTGCCTACAGATTTGCCCGACATTGTCGATCAGGTGCCTACAGATGTGCTCGGTTTTGTCGATGAAAAACGAATATAGCACTTATTTGTAAATCCAAGATGGCGGGCACGATTTTTCAAAATATGCTATATGGGTATCCTTTTCGAGGTATTTGGGGATGCTCATTACGAATATGGCACTCATTTC
>NW_020654748.1:19034976-19069668 GCF_003589595.1 Hyposmocoma kahamanoa
CGAATATGGCACTCATTTCTAAATCCAAGATGGCGGACACGAGTTTTCAAATAAATGCAATATGGGTATCATTTTCGAGGTACTTGGGGGTGCTCATTACGAATGTGGCACTCATTTCTAAATCCAAGATGGCGGGCACGATTTTTTCAAAAAAATGCTATGTGGGTATCATTTTCGAGGTATTTGGGGATGCTCAATGTGAATATGGCACTATTTGTAAATCCAAGATGGCGGGCACGATTTTTCAAATAATGGCAAGTTGGGTATCGTTTTCGAGGTGTTTGGGGGTGCTCATTACGAATATTGCTTTTGTTTGAACTGTCGTGTTTGCCATCTTGGATTTAGAAATGAGTGCCATATTTGTATTGAACATTCCCAAACATCTCGAAAACGATACCCAACTTGCCATTATTCGAAAAATCGCGCCCGCATCTTGGATTTAGAAATAAGTGCCATATTCGAAACCTAAAACCGAAAATGCCATAAGCAAACATTAAAGAAAATAACTGTTAAAATAGATTAAAAAATCGCTTAAGAATGCTCCCCTTTTAAGAAAATAAAATATTTTATAATATAAAATATTTCGCTTGAGTTACGAAAAGAAAGACATATAATAAGCTATCAAAGTTGTACTGGTGGTGCCAACACTATAGTAGAAACAAATATATAAGTACTGTAAATTTGTTGCAATATGTGCTCCAATTCAAATAAAATTAAAATAAATAATTATTCAATAAAGCATGAACGTAGAGCCGTTAAAAGTATTATAAAATAATTAAGTGTCCCAATCACTTACAGGAGTTAACGAAAACATTTAATGTTTATTAAAGTAAATATTAGTTCAAGATGCGCAAATAAATCTAAATTACAGGCACCACTAAAATTTACGTAATATAATTATTTTGATACAGAATAGCAAAATGGGGAGAAAAAAATTCGTTACTTTGCAACACTTTCGTATCTTGTTGCCGCGAAATTATTTTTCTGTTTTAGTGAATATTTACATAAAAATATGAGTTGAAACGCATTACTTACTTGTGGAATGCGATGTTAGTGTCTATTTTATGTTTGTCTGTTGTATTTTTACACCCATTTCGTCATTTTTAGCAAAAAATTTTGGAGCTGTTCGCGGTGCAATATGACCTTGAGCACTAACAGCCCGCGCGCTCCTGGGACGCGTTTGGAACCCTCTAACTTGCCTCACTTAGCGTGTGCGGGCTAGGTTTCTATGCGTTATTATTCTAAGCCATCAATATCTATTAGTGCAACTTACGACGTTTTGATTTTATATTGAAATTTCAATAAATGTGCTACCATCTAGCGGTTAATACCTGAACGACGACGAATTCAATATGATTACTTAGTTCTCCAAAAAAGATGCGACCATATTGCAGCGGTGTAAGGTTTGCCTCGTTTCTTGTACGTAACAAATGATTACGATAAAGAGTAAAGAGTCAAAAAAAAAACAAATGAAGTCCGGAAAGCTGGAGAATCGATTTTTTTCGAATCGGACCTTGAAACTAAGGTACTTCACAGTTTAGTAGCAGTAGACCTCCTTGTGAAAGAGTTCATACAGGGTAGAACTGCCACCTTATCTATTTCTGTCATGTTATGTCAGCATTACTGTGTTCTGGTCTTTTTTTTATGATACTGATGTGACGAACAAGTCATGCGCCTGATGGTAAACGACACGTCTGTCCATAATAGTTGCAGTGCTACTCAGAGAAGAATCGCAAAGATCTGAGGTGCACCGCCTCTGCACCCATCACCCAGTAATTTCTCGTGATCCCTTACCCTGGGACATGTAACTTTTCAACTTACGTCTCAAGGTGACGGGCGCAGTGGCAATGCCCCTCAGATCTTTGCGATTTCGACGGCGTGGTTCCCTTTCTACCATATTCACATTGATAGAATTGAAGCTGTCCAAAGACGTTTTCTCCGGCACTTAAGCTCCAAATTTGGTATGAGACGTAAGTTGCCCACATATGAGGATAGGTTGAAGCAATTTAGTCTCCATACGCTACAGTCAAGGCGTGTCATTAATGATCTTGTCAGCATGTATAAAATAGTTAATGCAATATGGGACGCATGTGAATTGTTGAGCCACTTCTCTTTGAGGATGGAAGTAATAGTACTCAAAGAATATTTCATATGCCATCTTGTACTCATAACGTTACCTACAATGATCCTCTATTCGGTATCTGTCGAGCCTATAATTAAATTAACAAGGACAGGAGTTTAGACATATATTTTCAAAGTTATCCCGCATTTGTAAAATCTTGCAATCTTAAGATAACGCAGTAGTAGTTTTTAGACCGTTACTTTCGTTTGGTTAATTTGAATTGGTTACTTAAGTTATAATTTATTAATTGTAGTTACCTCCAATTATAATGTATTGTACTTATTAAATTATTATTATTATTATTTAGCTGTGTTCAATAATATGACAAAGCTGTGCGTAGCTGTTAGTGGAATGCAGATTTGTTCTATATTTAATTAAGCAATATTAATTCGTACTAGCAATATAAATTTGTATTCTGTAGCTGTGCCAATAAATAAATAAATTTAAAGTGGCACTGCAGCTGTTATGGACAGGCGTGTAGTTTACCATCAGGCGCACGAGTTGTTCGTCCCTTCACTTAATATTATTTATAAAATATTATATTAAGTACCGCCTTAGATTCTCTCAAGGCTCAAACTCTCATTCCCCAAGTAAGCAATCGACTTCAAATAATGTCCTCATTCGTACTACAGAGATACTCTTGTAAATGTAAGTATGAAACTTGAAGGGTCGCTGTTGCAAATACCAAACCAGATATACGTTCAGTTAGATCATTTTGAGACTTATGTATGGGTACTACTTGAAAGACCAATGAACGTATTTAGGTTTGCAAATAAAAATGTTTCTGATTTCAAATTAGAAGGGAAATTCTCCTTTAGAGTAAGTATAATGTAAAGAAAAAGTACTCAAATTTTTTGGTTGAGGGCTCTTTAGATTTATAACAAGAGAACTCTTATGAACGTCAGCGGACACAAAGATAATTAGTGTGACAAATGACAATTGAATAAAACATAAATACGTTCTAAACAAAAGAAGATATTTCAATCATTTTAATAAAAAAAGATTTTTCATACAAAATTAATAACATTTTATTAAATTTGACCAAGTTCTGCTGTCTCAATTATTTTCTTTCAATACAATAAAATCATCAAGAAACTGAGTCTATCAGCATTCATAAAATTTTTATTCATTTTTTATGAAAACATTTTATGAAATTTGATCAACTTCTGCTGTGCCGATTTTTTTCGTCCCTTACAATGAAATGATCCTTACATAAAACAGAGTCGATCAGTACTAAAACAGTAGTTCATGTGACTGGTACATAATGAGAGGCATTAAAGTACGAGTGTGGGTTTTCTCTGTTACGTCTGGCGAAATGGCGGCAAATAAAAACTTTTCTCACGCATGTCACACAACCGTAGTTTTCATTTTTTTTATTTTTATTAAGATTTTGGCAAAGCTATCAGCATAAACATGACCGTAGTTTTTATTTTTAATTCATAGACAAAGTAGAATCGGACCCAACTATCATATCATTGGATATCAACATAAAGGATGGAAAAAATAAGATATCAAGTAACATGTGAAATTGTCAAAATTGTGCTATTGACATTTCATTTCGTTTCTTTTCCATATGGCAAAAGTTTTTAAATACGTTTTTACCAACACCGGTTAATGTCCTATTAGAGCTTAGCGAATTTTTTTTTGTTTCGTTTTTTTCTTTCAACCGTGACATTGGCAAAATCATCATTTCCCATAATGATGGAGCCATAAAAATAAAAAGTGATAGTGAAATACTTTTTTTTATATTATTTTATAATACCAAGTGAAAGATTCGCTCTGGGCCTTTTGGAGGGAAAAGTCTTGTTTTTATTTTGATTTTCAATTATTTTGTGAAATCTAGTTTAAAGTGGAATAGGATAGTGCTATTGTGCCTTAATCGAAAGTTAAAACGCGAAATTATACGAATCTCGAACTAAAACACCCGTATCGGCCCGTTCTATGGAATCCCGAGTCAATCCAAGCACGCCGCCTCAAATTGCCTATCCTCTTTGTGGTGGCCATATTTACAGAAATATAATTAAACGTTTATGTTTTCGGCTGAAGGACTTTGTTTCCATGGCCAGCAATAAATTAAAAAAAAAATTAGTACCAAGTGATGGGATTAACAAGTTGTACGCCTGGTGGTAAACGACACGTCAGACGCTAACTAACCACTTCTACTGTATTTATACATTATATTTATTGTTGTGTGCCACGGAAAATTTCGACAATTATCTTTTTGTTGTAAAGTGGGTACCTACCTCACTATAGGTACCATTTAACTTTGAAGAAAATATTCTACATCCAATTATGGGAATTTTAAGGGAATCCCGTTTATTGCATTTTACCAATTTCAAGTTGTTTTTTTATAATAAATAATTGACACGACGAACAAGTCGTGCGCCTGATGGTAAGCGACACTCCTATCCATAACAGTTGCAGTGCCACTCATAGCTGTGAATAACAAAGATCTTAATGGTACTGCCACTGCGCCGGCCACACTGAGACATAGGTAAAGTGACAAGTCTCTTGTGTCTGTAATTTCGCCAGCAACCTTATCCTTCCAAACCGAAACGCAGTGATGCTCACATTACTGCTTGGCGGCAGAAATCAGTAAGGCAGCAGCACTTCCCTGGACGAACTCTTTCACAAGGACCTCTCCTGCTACTAAGGTACTTACGTACCTAAGTACCTATAGAAACACAACTAGAATATAATTTTTGAAACGATAATTTGTAGCAAATACTTAATAGGAAATAATAGTTTGTCGCCAATGTACTCAAACTTCAATAAATAATACGCATATTCAAATATGATCAGTTCCGAGAAGTCCCGAAGTTTGTAGAAGGGAATGTCCACATTATTACAAAACAAACTCCCTCAATTCCCATCACTGCTTGTTTTTATTTGTTAACAAGTTTGTAATAAAGAAATAAATGATCGTCGTAATTTTATAATTCTTCTTGTTATCGATGGCATAGACTTGCAGCCCAGAACTATGGGAAAGTGGTTGCCATTGTGGTGAAAGGAATTGTAAATCCACGTAGGATCTCGCTATTTGTTGCCTAGGCCGCGCCAGATACAGTAAATACAATAAATACAGTAGAAATCGTTAGTTAGCGTCAGACGCGTACCTACTATAGATCTCGAAAGACCTATCTGCGCTCAGTCCGCCATTTGCACTGTGTATGGTATGGTTGTGTCATTCTTTCGTGCAAATTCTCTAAAATCCTAGAAAAATGCCTCATTGTGCTTTTTTGCAGTGCAAAAATGATAGCCGCATCAAAAATATTACCCGTGGTAGTATAGGAGAACTAAATTAATAACTCCAATTCGTCGTCGTTCAGCAATGAGCCGCTAGATGGCAGCACATTTATGAAATTTCAATGTAATATCAAAGCGTCGTAACTTGTGTAATGGGTATTAATGATATTGAACTTTCAACGATACGCCAACAGGGTAAAGTTTAAATTATATTAACAATCCAGAATTTGTTATTTTTTAAATTTGAAACTATGACCAATGAAGAATGTGTGAGTTTTGGCGAAAATCGGTTCTGATAGTAATCGAGGCTTTAGGCACTTCCATTGTTTTTTTTTCTTCCGTAGCGCCAGACGTACAGGTAATATAAATAATATGTCATAAAGAGAGGCTCCTTTCGTGCACCCCACTTTTGTACTTATAACCCGTATTCTCCCGACAAGTCCAACATAGCACTTTTTCGCTCTCAAACTTATGCTTATTACTACAAAAGCGTTATTAGAAAGAAACTCTCCCTTAACGCCGTCGGGTATATAAAAGTTTTATTTGTGCGAGAGCGTCCGTCCCGATTGTCTCCTTCGTTGGCGAATCACTTCGCTATTCTCGGCGACGAATCTCGGATATTATTGAGAAGTTAGAGCTTTGTATTCAGACCAGACGGAATATTTTAGAACTCGAATAAGCGACTGCTTTCATATTTCCATCTTTTTCATTAGTGAAAATTTACAAGAATTGCTTTTGTACTATCTGTTTGATTTCACATTCACAAGCAAGTCACATTATCACCACATGAAATAAATGTATTTTGGCAGTCTACCGCTAGAATAATCGTGGACAAAAATAATCACAGTACAGAGTACTAAAAAACCGACCTCAAAAGTTCGTGGAATTACATCTATTTGCCAAGTTTGATTGAAATCGGTTACCGGAAAGTGCGCGAAATCGGATTCATCCCCTAGTTTGCCGCCCTTAGAGGTGGAATATTATCTTCAAATTTAAACGGGATCACTACTGACGTATCCTCTTTCCAAGAAATCAATCATCGAAATCGGTTCACAAAGCCGGAGTTACCGCGTAAGATGCATACAAAGAAAATACAGACGAATAAAGAACCTCCTCCTTTTTTGAAGTCGTTTAAAAACTAGAATATCACTCACTTTTGCTAAATTAGTTTTATTTTTTTTTCCTAAATATTCATATAACGACATCTACGTAAGTCTTTGTATTTGTATTATTTTTTTATGATACCATGTGACGAACAAGTCATGCGCCTGGTGGTAAGCCACATGCCTGTCCATAGCAGTTGTAATGTCGCTCAGAACTTTAAATCGCAAAAATCTGAGGGGCAATTCCCATGTGCCTATAATTTCACCAGCCCTTCAAAACCGGAACGCAGTAACGCTCACTTTACTTGGTGGCAGTACCTACTTCAGTTGACGAACTCACAAGAAGCTCTGCTGCTACTAATCAAATTCATAGCCTATCGATTTCAAACCAATGTTCATTATCCGATTGAGCAGAAATGTTTGATACGTGTTCCTATACTTTGTATGATACTTATGTGGTAAAAGCGCAATTATAAAGTAATTTATTTGTAGAATTAATTTCAGAAATTAAGTCGTTAGAGCATACTTAATACGTGCCGTATTTCGTCTCTAACAAGGATTAGGAATTTAGAGAGAAAATAATGAGTTCCATGTCTGTCGGGAACATGTTCGCCACCACTTGATGTCTACTGAGCTATTTTTGGTGACGAATCTCTCGCTAATGTAATAATAATTTGATACGTGGGTGTAGGACTCAGGCAAAATGTTTATCTATACCATCGAGTATATAACCAGAAGTAGAGGCATAATGTCATTTAATTTGTTTGAAAACTATTGTGCCATATCATTACTGTGACAACTGCGCTCCGATTGGCCAGCCCAAGTTCGAAACAATTGACGGGTGTCGTCAATAGGTGTCATCAACTGTTTCACTTCTTATCGACTAGTTAACTTGAGCGTTGCTATAATAAACGAAAATTGCTAAATTATCATTTAAGTCAATGTAAATTATGATATGATATGATATAAATGATGAAATTTGATTTCGTTTGTTTTGTAATTAGATGTTTTGATGTTTTTCCCATACCACCGAACAGAACAGCACGGCATTATTAAAGGTATTATCTTTATTACAATAAATACAGAATATTTTTTGGAATATACGGAGACGTACGCACAGGTCAGTAGTTGACCTGTCTATATTTTAGTGCAGACGAGAGTTGATATTTATAAGAGCTGTATTGCTAATGTGTTACCAGGAATATATGGCCCTTATTTCGTCTCTATTTCTGGTTATATACTCGATGATCTATAGTCTGGTCTAGATTTAGCGTAGACTATTTTGGATATTGAGGACTACAGGATTTGCAATATGTAAGTACACACAGAGAAATTATATATACAACCTTAGAATAATAACGCATAGAAACCTAGTCCGCACACGCTAAGTGAGGCAAATTGAAGCGCGCCCAATGGGCCTACACGAGCGGGCGGGTCTTCAGTGCTCAAGGTCAACTTGCACCGCGAACAGATCAAGAATTTTAGCTAAAAATGACGAAATGTGCGGTAAATGAGTGTAAATATACGTCAGACAAACATAAAATAGATACTAACATCACATTCCACAAGGAAGTAACGCATTTCTACTTGTATTTTTATATAAATATTCACTAAAACCGAAAATTAACCTACTACTAAAACTAGCCTACATTAATTTTATTTTTGCCTCATTTGTGACAGTTCGTTTGATATGAAACTATCATTCTATGCGTTATGTCAATGGTTATTATTCTAAGTATACAACAAAATTAATCATGCTCTTAGATAAAAATATTCTTTTTTGTTTATGAGTCTAAACAACCTCAAATGGCTTTGGTGTATTCCGCATAACAGAGAAAGTGTTGAATTTGGAAAAAATATATAGTAAAATTGAGGATGTACATTGATTACTATACGGTGTAAAAACACGATTCGTAAAAATTTACAAGAAAAACGCTGTATTTTTTAATATCAATTGAACTAGATAGAACACGAATAATACCTATACGATATACATTTTTCAAATGGTTTTAATTTGTGTTGCCTGTGTCCCTGCTGCTCGAATTTGAGGCCTATTTTTTTTATACAAATGTAAGTGCGCATTTGACCTCCATTTCATCTCATTTAAAGTGACGATGAGGTCGACGATATAGCATGCACACCTAAATATATTTAATAATTTTTTATAAAAAATACCTCAATTTGCTAGTGTTCGATATCGCGGTCTCCTCAACGGTAACTGAAACACATAGGTAATATGGAAGTCCTCGTCCAAACAAATCATATGAGACCATACACAAGGTTAGCTGGTGTACGTTGTTGACGAGTTCTTCTCGTCTGTCTGCCATTTCCAACACCAGATCATCTCTAGGTCACTATAACATTTTATTGTCGTTTGAATTATATCTATTTGCTAGGTTTTATTGAAAACGGTTAGAAAAAATAGAAAAGGTTATTTGACATGCAATACAACTTAATAGTAATAAGCAAAAACACACGCCAAATGGGTCTATAACTCAGCTACAGAGGATAATGACGAAACATTTTAACTGCCTCTGTGGTCGAACGGTTACCATGCCGGACTGCCACGCAGAGGTCTCTGATTCGATTCCCGAGCCGGGAGACATATTTGTATGGTCTATATTATTTCTCTCGTGAGTTTGGGTGTAATTTGTGGTTGTCTATGTGTGTCTTCATGGTACCAGCGGCACAGGGTTTCCCTAGTGCGGGGCTATGTTGAGTGTGTGCGTTGTTATTATCATTACTTATTATTGTCCTCGCTGATATTCTGCCACAGCCCTGAATGGTCAAGAACACACAAAAATATATATAATTAATCTTTACACACATAGGCATAACAATACACTAATAATATTAAAATGCAAAATATTATTATAATTATAAATGATTAAAAACCAGTATAACAACACACAATAAACCGGATTCATCCGTAATTTGCCACACTTAGAGCTCTAATATTTTCTTCAAACTTGAATAGAACTACTATTGTACGCACGTTCCACCAAAAAAGATAAAGAATCATCGAAATCAACTCACAAATGTCGGAGTATACAAAAAAATATACCGATGAATTGAAAACCTCATCCTTTTTCGAAGTCGGGTAAAAAAAATGGCCACCGCCAAAGTTATACGTAAGTTTTACCGTTTTCCTGTCAAACAAGACCAAAATTAAGGCATCATTTCGTACAGCGGACACTCTAGTACCTTTATTTTTTGGTATACATGTTCCGTATAACTTTTGCCAATAGTACGCATTTTTTTTGCAGTGGAAGAACTGGAATGTCTAGCTACGTGGAAAGAAGGGAGTCTCCGGTTCCTCGTTGGAAAACTACATCACAACCATGCAACTAGCAACGAGGACAGATACCGATGTTTCGTTTACGAGAAGACAAATGGTATTGGTAAGATAGTTGTAGCTCTCTTCATTATTATTTCGCTTTTTATCTCATTGTCTTCATTCACTCCTGAAGTCATTTCGTCTTAAAATCTTGGATTTTTCATTCATGTTCTATATTTAGATTTAATAATAATAATTTGCTCTTGTTGCACTGTTTCATTCCATATTGTGGTCGATTTGGTTTTCATACATACAACTTTCTTACTATAGTCTATCTTTTTTGAAGACGGAGTAAAATGACATTTGTAGGGTTGCCAGTTTTCATTATGTTTAAATAGTTATGTAGTTATTGTCGATAGTGGTATCGATAGATTATGAAAGAAGATAAAATTTTGCCAAAAATGAGTGAATTGTGAATGTCACGACGTTCTAAATATTACTGATTGCTTTGTTACCTCTTTATTCTTATTTTGAGAGTTGGCCTACGAATATCGAGGTCAATTTTTATTCATAACATTTTAACAAGGCTAGCCGGATTTGATTATCTATATTGAATTAAAATGAAAAACTAAAATATGTATGTCTCGTCATTGTATTGAACTTGCGCTTAGTAATTGGATGAATAAATGGGTCGAGGATAATTCAAATGAAACAGGTTCGGGTATTTATTTCATAAGCGTGACCAATATTCAGTTGATAATCGATAGAATATTTATCGACTGCAATCAGTAGCTGCTCGCAAGCGGGTAACACTTTTGCGCAAAGAACTGTCATATTACTCCGTCTTCAAAAAAGACAGACCATAGCTGTAGATAGGTATTCTCTTCGTAAAGATTTGAAACTAATTCCTTAGCAGCATTTACCGCGGCCTACATATTACTTAAAAAACAAACTAGAATATTGTATCTCCCCGCAGCTTCAGGCACAGGAATGAAGGAAAGCTCAAGTTTCTCTTCAGAAGTAGAATACAGAGTAGCACAATCTGGTGATGCGACGTGCAATGGACTCTTTAGTGCTACGGAAGGCTCTAGGACTATGGCACTAAAACGGGGTAAGTACAACATCGAAGTATTTGTTTCCGTAGAACATTTCAGACTAAATTATCGACATGATGCTTACTGTATATCCAACAATTACCTATTAGTCTTTATTCTTGATCCCGAATATGTATGTAACTCAATTTTGATGTGCAATGCAAATGCATTAATGTTAGGGCGCGTTTCCATTATGTTGTCGTGACGTCAAATAGTCGTGCAGTTTAGAGTGTCGTGGCTTGTATATTTAAATGTTGTTCACATATAGTAAAACACGATTAACTGTCGTTTTTGACGTTACGACGACAGACTGTCGTGGTGATGGGAAAATCTAGAACGACAGTCGTCTGACGATAAGTAAACGTCACCATAAAAACGAGAGACAGATAATCGTAGCTTCAAACGATTCTGTCGTGCAAACGACAAGGCTGTGAACCGATAAATTGTCGTCACGACCTAGTCGAACAGCTCACTAGACACGACAGTCGTTCAACGATAAAATAAACGTCCACGACACAGACGCGACAGATCGATACCTCCAATGAACACTACGCTAACCTTATTTTTTGGTCATTTTCCGTTATTTTTGTAAACAGCCATATATATTTACTAATATTATACTTCCCGAATGTTGAAAAAAAAAGAAATAAAAAACAAAATGAAAACAGAACAGGCCCAAAAATTAAGTTAACGTAGTATCAAGATAGTCATTATATGGGACAGGCTAGACGCGACCGTCCAACGATAAATAAAATGTTACGACATAATGGGAACGCGCCTTTAGTTGTGCCTTTTTCGTTCAGAGAGAAGATTTGGTAGTAATGTAGTAAACTCAATTTCCATTATACAAAAATTCATTACCAATTAATATTATTATTTTTGTATGAAAGTAAAATCGGATGATTTATGAAGTCATGCAACAAAAGTTGTTGTTTATGCCGTTGTTGGTAAGACAGTCCTGAGAGGTTGTTAGAATTTTACAAACAACCCTGTATGATTTTTTTTTCGGATTTAAATAGTTTCGGGCTCTTTATAGGTATGATCAGCTGATTCATCATTGCCAACCAACATTACCATTTATTTTTCTTTTCAGTGTCAGTCCGCTTCAACTGCCAATTTCCTTCCTGGATGACGTTCTCCCACACCTGGCATACCCTGGACTTCAGCAGTAACTACACCTTCTATCAGAGAAACGCAACGCTCCGTATCACAAATCAGACTGGTGCAGATATCAAAGTGTACTGTGTCAATGTAAAGGCTAGCTCGCCGAGTGGTAATTCCGTGGCTTTAGTTGCGCATTGGCAGCATCATTGGTAAGTTAACGTAAACTTGGAAATTCATGGATCGGGATTGATTGATTATAATTTGACCTTCCATAAAAATCTTTAATTAAAGAAACGGTAAAAATACAACAGCCCTATTTAGCTGCAGAGAAGTTATGTACCGAATGACATATCGTGGGATATCTTCTGATTGTTCCTATTTTCTGTTACAGTGTATCACGCTACGTTTGTGTAGTGTTGTACCGAAGAGACACCTTTATAGCGGAGTTGCAGCGCGGTTCGCCCACCACTCGGCCTGATGACGCATGCTCCCCTCATCACTTCAACGCTGTCACTGCCCCTTATGTTACTTTAGTCGGTATGTTGAGAAGTACCCTATTTATTATTTACTTACTACCTTCTATATTTACACTCATGTACAAGCAGAAAATTGTAAAATTATCGTAGAATACTATCGTATCAGTATCACGTATTTATTTCTTTGTATTTCGTCCAAGCGTTCTTGACAATGCTTGGAGATGGATTAGAGTCTTGTGGTTACTTACCTAGGACTATTCATTCTAGTTACTTATGTATTTTCCCAAAACTAAAATTCAAACTTCATAATGGTAAAACCTTTGCCTACCCTAATAATGGGTGAAAACAAAAAAAACTAATGAACTTTTCAATTACAGACTTATGATTAACTATTAGATACTCAATTATTAAATACTTAAAGGTTTAGTAAAACCCTTGGAAGAATCGCACTTATTGACTATTTTATATAGCAAAAACTCACAAACATCTTTCTTTTTCCAGCAAGTAATCCAGAATCGAAAGAATGTCCGTACGCGGGAAAGTATACGATCGAAACTCGAAATCATAGAAGTGCGAGATCGCTTCACAAGAACATACGTGATAATTATAGGAGTAAGCGAGAAAAAGCAATGTTGGAACATAATCGTAGAATTAACGGCACTAGGTTGTTTAATTTTAGCGTAAGAAATATGTCCGATGCACCCATGTTGAGGAGTCGAAGACAATTGGACGGAAGTGAAGTTAGTTGCGCAATCAGCAACTATGAGAGACTTGAAGTTGGCTGTAATTCTGCCAAGAATATGGAGTTTTATTCGACTTGTGAAAATAAGGAGGTGGTTACAGGTGAGTTTATAAACAAATATTTGTAATAAAAATAACATTGACTTTAGTTTCCGAAAGGATGTCAATTTTGCCTACAGTAAATGTTTAGTCTTCCTTGATTAGGTTGCTTTTGTCATATTTATAACCTCTATAAAGTGTCGCAAAAAACGAAAAACGGATAACATTATCAAAAATAGGAACAGCAAATGGTTTAAGTGTGTTAGATTCAACTGTACCTACTACGATTGCCACACCCTCTGCAAGGCATAGCTGTTATATCAAATCCTTGGTTTAGAAATATAAGTCTAGGTTATTTTTTCTTTTACTATTGAATAAAAAGCTATGTGATCTATTCATCAGAGCAACTTCGGGTGTCGAATTTTTTCCAGCTTATACCTGTCATGGAGGATGGTATGAAAACGGCGCGTCTTTTGTTGTAACTACACCAGTTACGCGCGACAGCACGGCTGCTCGACGATACTGTTTTGTGTCACACGAGTCACGCGGAGCCACGCTTACCGTGACACGCTCTGCTAGCAACTGCGAGCGTATTAACACTGAGCCTGAACCATTGGTGTTCGACGCTACATCTATTGGTAAGTTAACAAAAACTAAATACTGACATAGTATAACCGTAGCACCGCGGTTTGTATGTGTGCCCAGCCGCCACGCGTCTTGTACGGATGCACACATTCGCATAATATCGCGGTGCACTCGAATGGCACTGCTTGAGTCGCACGCGCCGTTCATTATTAAATTGATACGTTTGTTTAAAATATTTTTCGTAAAATACCTGTATATAAACAAACTCGCATTTCATTTCTATTTCATGATTATACTGCCGATAATCGAGATGCTAACCAGGGACGGTATAAAATACCAATGTGTAAGTACCGCATTCGACAAAGGTTGTTTCAATATGGAATACTGAAATAACCTTTGATGATGAACCTCATTTTTTTAAATATGTTTACAACCGGCAGATATAACTAACGTAATGTGACAACCCTATGCTCCTAGCGACGTGTAAAGCGTTGACGCACTGAACAGGTGGAAGTTGGACTATTTGTTTATTATAGCTTTGTGCTACTCTAAAGACGTCGAAGCCAAAACCTTATCGCCTTGCGACGTAGTTTACTTTCTCGCTTTCACTAAATTGGTGATAACGCATCTCCATAAATCTCGTTAAGCTCTCAGCAATCTTTCCACTTCTCTAAATGGAGTAGTAATGTATGTCATGTACCAATTCCCGTTAATTAAGCCCAAAGTACATTTAAAGAAGTTATAATAAGGTGTAAGGTACGAAATAGAGACGATGATAACGCAGGTCCGATTTTTTTCCAGGTGAATGTCAAGATCAGACCAACAACCAGTCATTGCAGAGGATATCACTTTTTCCCATTATTTGCACCACAATTTTCATCATCCCCTACATCATCCCGAGATGATTTCGATCCGCAAACTATTAGTTCAACCAAGACCTTTGTAATTATAGCACTATAGAAACATATTTTTAGTTATTAAGAATTTTCTAGAACATTAGCTACACTTTTTGCGTTTTAAGTTTCGTTTTTGTTTGAGACTGTACATTTTGAATTAGATATAAAACGATATAATTATATCACACTGTGACGAAAAACTGTGTATCATAGATAGTCCTAAACCGCCTCAAATCATAAACTCATCCCCATTCGAACTCTTAATGATTTTTATAAAGTTTTAGATACCTAACCTTAACTCATTTTGAATAGATATTGTATTGCACATATTATATCTTGTATACCTTACCTAACCTATACTGTTTTACATTTTTATCATATTACCTAAACTAAATTACCTAAAGTAAGAAATAAAGGCGAAAAATTGAAATAACCAGGGGCACGTGATTACCGTGATAATTTAATTATTATCTATAAATCTAATACGACGCAAATGTTAATAGTACACGAGAGGAGGAAAGAAATTCATGTTCCAAGTTGAACTTGCCTACCCTGGACGACAATCGGCGTGTACCTTTCAGCAATGGGCAAATCGTTTCACCATCATCATCGGCGGGATCAGTTATGGGCCTCAATAATGAGTGTACGCTATTCATATGATAAGAAAAAGAAGAACATCATTAGAACTTCATCTTTATGATTTTTTTTTGTTGACCTTAAAAAATTGACTGTTCATATCAAACTACAAACTTTCCACTACTACTTATGTAGCTCTGTGAAAGAAGATGTTACATGAAAATTATTCGCGATCGGTGTCCCGGGTGTTTCGCTGTAAATTGATGTGTAAGGTAGAGATCATACCATGACCATACCTATGTAATAAACAAGCCTTTAGAATTTTTTCTCAATTTTTATGAATGTTTTTACTAAAATTATTAATTTGTATGAAATTTCGTTTTTAAGTATGGTATCTACCTTATTCATAATGAATCAAGTGGCTTATTTCACCACCGAAATGTAAACGTAAGTGCAAATTATAACTAATGAGAGGCTTCGTTATTTTAAAATTATATTACTATCTCAGTAAGTTTAATTTGTTTTTGGTGATCAACGTACAGCATTTTTAGTCATTATTTCTAACAGAAATTATTTGGTTTTCGTTGTTCTGTAGTCTGCTAGTGCGTTCCATATAAACAAAATGTGTCAATAAGATGCTGTAAACACAATTTTGAACTAGTATGAAGTTCCGTGGTAAGTCAATTTCTTAAAAAAGGAACAACACTATTGTATTTTTTTTAAATACATTGGATTATTTCTACAGATTTTGCTAAACCATGACCCTCGAAAATATAATTATTTCGTTACATTTAACGATTAGGTATATTTAAACAACTGCAAGATAATTTACATAAATATCAAAATAATTACGAGATGCCTAACGTGCCCGCAGCGCTGATTAGTAGATTATTTTATTTCGTCGCTCATTTGTGGTAGAATTTGCTTCGTACACAATATAGTAACGAATCAAATGCTAATCGTTGATCAATCCAAAAACTCTGATAAAAGTGGATACGGACTTGTGTATACCATATCTACGCAACTAATCCCTAGTGATGTCGTTATCATAACCATAGATATAGAAAAAATCATAACACGCTGCCTACACGGTAACGAGTCAATAACATATAAAATCTCGCGTGCCACAGAGGAAAAACATCTCTAAAACGTTTTTGGCACGTCCAAGTCGGTATTCACCTTGAATTAACATTTTCACATTAATTTAAAAAACAGAGGTGGTGTCCGGTCTAGTATCAAAAAGAGAATTTAAAACAAGAGGTCGACAGAAAGACGCGTATGGTTGTGAAAATTGTTTCTTGTTGCGACAGTTTTATGATGTTTCCGACTGTCTACATAGCCGTAGACTGTTATAATAGTAAGTTTATTGTAATATTCATGTTTTAAACGATTATTTTCATAATTTGCCATAAATATCACAAAAACCATTCAGTCTTAAGCACAATTTTCAAACGTAGGGTGCTGTTATAGTTCATTTGTCTTTAAGGGTCGTATTCTAGAACTCTACTCAATGCTCAAGTCAGGATCTGAATATGATTTCAAGCACAGGAAATACGACCCTAATCGCAGGGACTTAGTATGATTTCGAGTGCTTTAAACCATACTCAAATCCTTACTTGAGCATTAAGTAGAGTTCTAGAATACGACCCTTAGAGTTCTATCATTTAAATCATAATAGTTTAGCTATAGAAAGAAATCGGCTTCTAAGACTGGATTCAAAATAATTTTTACTGAACTCTATACATTTGTTATTAGTCATTTAGCTCTTTCTAACATCATCACTACAAATTAGTTTACTTCGCTTTTCAGTAAGATCACTCTACTTCCTATGAGTTAACATTATAGTGCTGTACATGCACATAATGGGATACGATACAATTATACAATTCATAATCCTGCATTACGCGGCGTACGGCAAGACGGACTGCAATGCAGGATAATGTAATGAATAATGCCCCTTTTCCGGCTTCTTTTTATATAACTTGATGCGTTCATATTTATGTATAATTAACATAATAATTAACTACATACTTTATTTTATTTTCAAGATAGGTGTATGTAATATATAGCATTTTATATAACTTCCCATGTTCCCATGGAGCGCGACTAGATCTAATGGAATACTAAAGATACGTGTGATTATACCCCTGGATATTTTGAGTATTTTGAGATACTATTACAGAAAAGGAGTGAAAAAAATGCGTTCCCATTTTATACGGGAATATAAACTTTTTTTAATTAAATGGTTTAGTGATCTTACTGAAAACTCTTCACTCGAGAAGCTTCGAAATGTACAAAACTATTTAACGGTGGTTATCGCGTAGTTAGAATAATTTAGCGTTTAACATTTAGTTGATATTATATTCTTTAAATTCCAAGTTTGGGTGTTTCTACTATATTTTTTAGTTGTATATTTTGGTGTTCATACTGATTTGTAGCATGTAGTATTCGTATATTGATTTATACTTCCAAATCTACGGTAGATGTTTGTTACTGCACCATCTAATGGTCGCTTAATAACTATTGTACGTATTTGTTACGACTTTTCAAAGGAAAGCATTGTTTTCCTTATCCAAGCAATACTAATATAGGTAAGATAGTTAAGATATATATATATAAGTAAAAGAAACGAATACTCATTTTGAGATCAATGTATATGTAGTTAAGATTAATTTTAGATAATAAAAATCGCGACAGCAATAATATATTTGTATTTATAGCTATTGAGCGTTAAATTTTTAATAGTTAGTAGACATTTGTGAATAATGAAGCTAGCGTTGTTATTTTATATTGTCACTGAGAGATTATTTGAGGTTTTTGCTTGTTGCGGTTTGACGTACCAACATTTTTACATCAATATTAGCTGGTAATTTTCATGATAACTTGACATCAATATCAATGCCCCAATAAAGTCCTATTGAACTTACATGTCACCTTAAAAATATTTAAATCTTTTGTTCAATTGCTCCCTTTTTCAAAATTTGTGTTGCTCTTGTGAAATCTTTTGTTAAATGACTTTTCATACTGACTGTACTAAGCTGAATGGGTAGATGGCTTAGTTTTTTTTCTTCTTGAGTACTCAACAAAAAAGTATATTAAGCAAAGTAGTCTTGAAAAAAAAAACTAATTAGCGATCATTCCACAATTACTTGCTAAGACGCGATTAAATGTTTAGATGATCATCTGAGCAACCGGAAGCCGTATAGTATACTTACATGTACATTTTTCAGGAAACCACAAAATCGTCCAAGTCATAATAATATGAAAGTTATAATGACAAATAAATGTACGGTATTGGACAAAAACACGTTGATCCCGCAATGAACAATAAACTAACTCCAAGTTCCATAAATTGTCTTGAAAATACGTTAAAAAATATAAATAGCCTCTTAATTTGTAACAGCAGCAATAAGAAGGCAGAATCTCGTAAAAAAAATAGCAAGTAAACATTGGAACAAGGAGGAAAGATTTATGAGAAATTCGCTTTAAAATATTTCTGAAACACAAATATTTTAAGCGAATTTTTCTAACTCTAATAATCATTATGTTTCAATTGTGTGATATAGTACATTTAAATTAGATATAAGTACAATAGTCGTCAGCATGAATTATAAAATAAAGAAAGCGAAACTTACGTTTGTTTTTGTTTTTCCTACTCTTAAAAATAATGTCATTTATCGCCATGCCCAATGACAAGAAATTCACTAACTTCAGTTTTCTCCGTCTACGCCTTAGGTCCGAGTTCACGGACTTTTTATAACAGCCAATTACGGCTTAACCAGCCGTTAGAGCGACTTAACTGCTGATTAGCCATATTGTCATGTTCACCATATCCTAAACGGCGATTTTTGCATTTAATCAGTTGATTAAGTTAACGGACCTTTCCAACCTTGATTATCTGTTGATTAAGACTTTGACAGTTGAGTTCAGTTTGTTGTCTTGCTACAAAATCTTGCTTGTTTGCGAAAATACGATAAGTAAACAAAAATAATTTTATTTAAAATGAACAACGCATTTGATTTTATTTTCGAATCAAACTATTTGAACGTGCTTGAAGATTTGGAAGCCATTGAAAGGGCAACGAAGATGCCTCGGATTTTTGCAACTCGTCGGAATTATTACGAGGAATTTGATGCAACTGCTTTTAAAACTAGATTTCGTTTATCTAAGGAAGCGACAATGGAAGTTCTTGCACTGATTGAAAGCCAACTGGAATATCCAAATGACAAGTTAGTACTTACATACAAAAACAAAGGAGTTGCCCTAACTACAGAATGAACGTGCATACCTAAACAAAAATTGAATGAACAAATGGCGGATTTCTTTAGTGTTGTACCATAATCTATCGATAAGTCGTTATCGACATGCAAACATTTAATTAAAGTAGATCAATATTCCATTTGGGAATATTTTAGGTTAAATGGGAATATCCGAGAACGTCACATGAAATTTTGAATTTATTGTTTTGCTTTTACAAATACTCAAATATTACGAAAAGCGAATTTAAACAGAAAAAATTAATATTTTGTAATTTTAGAGAGATAAAAAAGAGAAACCTTTGAAATATAAATCCACAATCATTTCCAATCTCAAGATCATATTATCTTAGAGACATTTTTTAAACAGATTCCAAATAGTGTAAGCTTTTTTGTATTTATGCATTGGTATAGAATTAATATCAGTGACTGATTTAAGTAAATCTTTAATACTTCCATTTAATTTTGGAAATAAATAAAAGTAGTAATATTATCAATAATAATATTATTATCATACGTTTATTTGCTTAAAACATGGTACAACAGGAGATGTAACAAGAGACAGTGGTAGTATAAACATGTTTCAATATATTAAATAGCATGCAAATGTCCGATAATACAATGTCAGTTGACTACTATTGGCCGAGCGCCTTTGATTTGTGCAGAAAAATCGACACTGCTCCGAAGTGAGACAAGTAGTCACGAGCGACTGCGAGTTGTGACAAGCCACGTCAAACGAGCTCTACATACGTTCGCGCTTGCCTTCACTCTAGGCAAGGCAAGGCAAATAGGCTGTCTGTACGTCGGTATTGGCCTTCACCCGGCAACGTTAGACCAACATGGTCTTTGTACTGCTGACTTTATAAAATAAGAATTTTTAGTAGTTAGAGTTGTCAGTGGGAAAAAATCGGAAACGAGTGGATAATTTTCTTTTGAGGAACAGAGAATGCCTAGTAAATGAGCCTTGTTTAATCTAAATTAAATATAAAATTATTTACCAATAAACCTAATGATGGAATTGCTATATCATGTAATCTAGTTACATTCAAAGTTATTTTAAAATTTGACTCTTCAAAATGAAGCGAATAAAATTGAAGATGGTCTTTGATTCAATGTTTATATTCGGCACTATTATACGGCGGTATGATTTCCAACCATTCTTTTGAAATAGTAAAAATAATAATAATAAAGTAATAAAAACGACGTAGTGAATTATTTTAATAACAGAATATCGATAAAATGTACGCTTCCAAGAACTTTACTATCTCAGAATAATCGTTAACAACAATCATCAAAATATACAAACAAACAGGCAATCTGAAGAAACCAAAGCAAAATTTGGCAAGATTTATGAATAAACTACTTAAATATGTCCAATTACATGAGATATTTGGGCTTTTGTGTGATTTATAGACAGAAAAATAACATGTGCCTGTACGTTATTTAGCGTCTACCGAAAAATCGGTTTTTACAAATAATAACTTGAACGCATTCGTATGACAGTACTGCCAACCGAGTGAAGGATGTACCGGCGCTACCAACATCTTGCTGTCAGTGTCAAGTCAATTCTAGGTGTGTGTTTCTCGCTTGCTTCTTTACTTTGCTTGCTTGAATGCGCGTCGTCGGTCAGTTGGAATGTTTATCTGAAAGAATACCTGTCGCATAACATACAAATCGGATAAATAAACTCAAGTGTTCTGTACAAATCAAAAGAAACTATAAGCCGTGCCAATAATACGAGGATGTGTACAAATATGTGAAAGTGACAGTCGCAAAATCGACTTCGTTTTTGTGTGATTATAATGTTATTTCGCATAGTTTCAAGTACCGCCAGTTAGACAGTGTTGTGGACGTGAGAAATGTTGGATTTGTGTATTTGGTGTAGCCTGGGGGATACTTGAGGCATAATGTTTGAAGCGGGATAAAGAGAATAGCTTTGTTGTCAGCTATAATGCAAGACGAGTGTACGATTGAGGTGGATAAGAGCAGGTTCGAGCGGCGGAAACCTACGAAGGTGCTGAAGATAGCGGAGAGTTTTACTAATTTGGATGAGACTGCTAAAGCGGGGAGGTTCGTGAGGGGCCCTCACTCAAAGACCGGCAGGAGGTTTCGCGAGGAAAATGGCAGCAGGACGAAACGTGCGGTGTGTTGTGATGATGATTGTGATAAGGAGTCGAGTGTCAGTGAGGGGGAGAAGTTAGGGGACAGGCGAGTGACCGGGTCCTCGTGCAAAGCTCTGCGGACAGCTGTAGCTGCTCTGTACCCGTTTGACGACTTCACTCTGGAGAAGATTGGTTCCGGCTTCTTCTCTGAAGTTTTCAAAGTGAGTATTTACTATTTTGAAGTATTATTTATATTTTTGTTTATAAAAATACTTCCTAGATACATAAATCAAGCCACCTTGCGTTTTTATTCTCACAAAATTATTGTTATCATTAAAGATAACTGCTCTCCAAAGTTTAATAAATTCAAATTTTCAACAATGACTTATGGAAATGACGTTTACTATACCAATTTCAAAATAGCATAAAAGTGTTTTAGAAACCAAACATTCTAGTTATAAAAAAAGTTTATTACGTAATATAATTTTTCTTAAATTATATTTAAAGATTCCAACTATACATTTATTTTGTGTTATTATTGACAAATGATATTGAAATTAAATTTAAGTTTTTGTAATTAAAGTAATGATTATTCATTATCATCATTAGTGAAATCTGATAAATTGTTATTTTATACTTGTCTTATCAATCTTAAATTTCTGATAAGAAAAAATGTAGACAACATGCTCAAAAATTTTAATATCTATTTTACCTGTTACTGATTTTACATTATGATGCTACAACACAAATTACCAAGAATAGAAATATAATTAATTAACTTTGTGACAAGCAGATATGATCACTTGCATTACTACGTACACGTAGCAAAAATCACATCCCCTTGCCATGCACAAATATCTATTTACTTTACAATTTTGTCTCTGTAATTAATTAAATTTTAACAAATATACTCAGGATTTATTAACGGTATTACTATATTGATTGAATAAAACTATTTTTTCATACCTGTATTGGGTATATTTGATTTTGCATAATATTTGTTAACGTGAATGACATGAATGATTAACAATCACTAAACCTAAGAACTCAATTTATTTTATTCTAATTTTGCTACAAGTACATCTATTAAAGCACGTGCTTGTGCTGTAATGAAAATTAATTATTGTGATGTTCGAGAATGTCACAGAATTACGAACTCAACCGTCAATGCTATCATTATATTCTATAAATAAATGCCTAAAATGTTTATCACTCTGTTTTGCAGTGTTTAAATTTTTGACACTTATATTTTACCACGTAACATACGTACCATTTCACTTGCAATGTTGGCACATGGCCATAGAAATTAGTATTTTCGTTAATTACCGGCGTAACTTGTTCTAAATTGAGAACTTCGATATTTTTACTCATTTCAGGTGTTAACGTAACACGAAAATTTGTATCTTTGAGAACAGCTCTGGATAGTAATCTGGATTATACAGTAATTGCTTATTTACTGCAACAAGTCAATAATCAACCTGGCCACAAATCAGAATCTGAGTGAGGTCCATGTAGCCATTATGTCACATAACTTGTTAATAAAATATTTTATTTCCAATTTGTGTAAGTGTTATTATGAAATTGAATACTTTATCAACCCATTTTTGTCCCACTGCTGGGTGTGGGTGTCATTTAAGAACTGAGTTTATTGCTATTGCGAGTTGTTAACTTCACATGTATTCAGCTGAATTTCATAACTACTCATAGCCTTGAGTAATTGTAGTAGGTTTAGAATTGTGAATTGGTTATGGGCAGGCATCCAAAAGATCCATTATTATAAATTATCGAATGAACGAAATGCATCATAGAAACTGTAATGCACATCAGAATTAAATACAAAAATAGCCCTATAGTAGAACAAAAAGACATGTTGCGAATTGAAAAACTTGAGGAGCAAAGGTTGAAAAATAAATTAGGCTAATGGAATTTAACTTGGTTGGAAAGAATACGACATCTTAGCTTTTTGCAACATTAAATCGCGATAAGTAGAGAAAGGGAACTCATTGCCCTGCAATGGGATAGCAATGGCTGAAAAAATGGCAACTTGTTTGTCGTTCAACATATTTAGCTCTAAATTTACGAACTGCCGCCCATATATCAGTTCCTTCCTCACTAACTGCCGTATCTGACATATGTCCCAATTTAATAAGACTTACGACCACGTCATATACTACCGATTTTATGTATCAATATAACAAACGATTTATGGAACTGACGCTGAAAAAAATGTGAAGCGCTAAAACGAAAATGCGGTGCGGTGAAAATTTCCCCAAGTCTAGTTAGGACAGTTGCTCGAGAGGGGTGATAATCACCCTCGTGATAATGGGGTGTTAAGTGAGAATATAAAATGGTATACTGGCCATAATGGCTCGTCATACATGGTCTAATGGTCAGACTTTGAAGAGTTAGAAATTATTGTGTGACTATTAAGGCGAGTCACCGGAAAAGAAGCGGCAAAAACTGTTTTGCTAGATCAAATGGTTTACGTATTTACCATTGAATAAAGGTCTTATAAAAAATATGCGATACACCTAAGTATATTGTATAAAGAATGTGCTAATTCGTTACATGATAGGATGTACTTTACTCGATCATATAAAATCCCGAAAATAGGCGAAAATAAAAGTCTAAAACGAATTATTTAAGAGTACAATATCTAACTTTGCACATAATTTTTATATGGAGATATTTCTCTTTAAATAGTACAGAGAACCTCCTAAATTTTGGTTTTAAACTCTTCAGGGCTTCCCCTGTAGTTATTAAATTCACATTCATCCCAAAACTTGAAAATTGTCCAGCAGTTTAACGGCACGCCACGCCGCCCGCTGTCCCGTCAGTCGCCATCAGGCGCTTGTCAACGTCGGATCTGTGTAAAATTTTCTCCGCCTGTTATTGTTTATTCATATTAATTTTAAGCGCAAATTGTGGAATGCGAGGTGCAGCTCCCCCGCACACCAAGGTTGGCACGATTAAATCATTTTGATTTAAATCGTGATTGAAATCAAATTATTTTTTCAATAAAAATCAGTGATTTCATCAAATGTGTTTAATTTTATTTTCTTTCACAGAAATCCACATAAAATCAGACAATTATATTTTAAAGACTATGATCTGAGAAATCAATTAAGCCTTGCCAGCCTTTTCAATTCTCAGTCGGTTTCGTAATTTACTATGAACAATTCCAAAGGTGGAAAACACTCTTTCCCCAGCAGCTGAAGAAGCTCCAAACAATTGCTTAACATTGGTAAAATCTATGACTGTTCCTCTTCACTAAATATATTTTTCTGTGACATCCACCACTCTAGTGTCACATTTTTTTTAATCTACCACATGATTAATTAATTTTTTACATTACTACGTTTTACGCAAAAGTATAGTTAAACTGTATGATTAAATGAAAAAATCAAAAAAATCGTGATTAATTAGGATTTTATCAAAAAATCGTGCTTTATTCGATTTTTTCATAAAATGATGATTTTTTCCAACCCTGCCCCACACCTCGCCTCCCAAAACCTAGGCTTGCGTTCAAATACCTTAAATGATATGTGAGTGTCATATGTAGCTTCTGTCATTTCTGCAGTACTACTGATGCGTATTGACAACTATTTATACAGCTGTAATGAGTCAATCATACCCCAAAATAGACGTAATAAAATTGAAAATCGCTTAACTGCCTGTCATTAGATAAGTGATTGTCCTGACTAACCTTGATCATGACCTTGTATACAGTCCTTCATTTGCCTACCTTTTTGCAATGACTTGTATAATTTACACACGTTTTCAATAGATTGGATCTTATTCGAAAATACACGCGAAATGAGTCGCCCTTCGTGACAGCAAAAGTCTAATAATAAAAATTTATGGGAGAAAATGGATGTCAAAATTTGCAATATATATACTTTTCCTCGAATCTTGAAAATTCATTTTCATACATTATAAATATAGGTATGTTAAAATACTTGTTGCGCCACTTTTATGGCCTACATGTAAACACTTTACAAATATGCGAAACTTAACATTGAAACCTTTACAATACTTGAAAAAGAACATCTGACACAATGACATTACAACATAAAAATAAAATTAATTGTACAAGGCTCTTGTACGTACTTTGTGTTCCCCAATGTTTTTATTTTTAAACATATTACACTACAGACAATGTAGGATGACCTTTAAAACTCAGTAAGGAATGATCTGACAATTGTAATTTTAATATACACTCAAAATTCGAAGCTCGTCCTTACAACAATTCTGAGGAAAAAGATGTAATTAAATGACGTCATAGAGAATGATTCTAAATCGAACTATATAGATAAATATTTTCCGTAAAAATTGTAAATTAAGCTCATTCTTAATACTGTAGTAGTTTCAAATAACATTATTTGTCTTATGCCTGAGAACTTTCTAAATAGACTCGATTCGTGGGAGATCGTTAGGCATTGGCAATATTATTAAAACATTTGTATGTGTGTGTGTGTGTGTATGTGTTATTTAAACAAAATTCACCACATGACTAATCATTTTAGTAATACACTTGTTAAAACACGTGAGTTGAAAGAAAGACGCGTTTTGCCACTGACATCATTCGGTAATTACAATTTTGAAACTATGAAATTTTGTTACTCATTAAATTTTTCGTTAGTAATTGGCATGCACATTGATATACTTCGATTCATCTGTGCTTTACATATTATCTATATGTTTTTTTTATTAATTTCTTTTTTATTGTAATTATTTCCTTTGTATACATAATAATATATACTTATACACCACAGTAAGTATTGTATATTTATCGAGTTCTTAGGTTTTCGCTATTGTTACACATAGGAAATGAAACTATTTTTCCGGGTTTAAATCGCGTATATTTGTTTTTTCAAACAAACCAATGTTTTGGGCCCTTTATAGGTCCCATGGTCACGGTTGACCGAGGTGGTACAGTCATCAACCAGTTATATCTAATATTAATGCAAACCACCCTATTTTTTCACTATAGTTACAAAAGTTATTAACTTATTAATTAATTAAATACCTTTTTTTATTTTACAATGAAACATTCCAATTTACGCTACATTATGTTTTACACATTATTTTATTTTAACAATATGAATTTTTATTTAGTTAAATTTATCATGAATGAATAACGGAAATTTCAATTATTCAATAATAATATTACCTTAAATTACACTACAATTTCCTAAATTTTGTATAATTTAGATTAAAATATTGTAGTATGTAATATGTATCTATCTATTGGTAAGCCAGTGTGTGGTAGAACCTGAATTCCGAAATGTAGACCTTGCTTAGTTTGGGATTTAGGATTTTTAAATACTTTATATAAGTAGTATATATACAACCACTCAAAACTTTAATATAATGTACTATTTGTCTTTATTGTATGTGTATCTAAACATTATTATTTACACACATACCTACTATCAGATTTCTCGCCTGAGAAGTTCGCTGCGTACGCAGTATCAATGGACTTCTACGCGTTCCACTCGCACCCTGCCGTCTCTCGATCTTTCGCTTAAGTCGCATTTTTTGTATAATATTTTTATAGTAATATAACGTATGTCATTTTCAAGGATTCCTTTCGCCAGAGGCGCTTTGATTCCTTTTCCTAATGACTATATACTATATAGCAAAGGAATGGCACGCACTTACACACACTTTCCTAAAAACTGCATTCTGCAGTTATTCGAGGCAAGAGTGAATAGGCATTTTTAGGCAAACACGTATAGGTCTTATTTTTTTGTTGTAGATCAACTTGAGTGATCAAATAAATTCGAGTAAATGTGTAAAAAACAGACGATCCGTATCGTATTTTTTTTGTAGATAAATGTCGTCAAAAAATCGAGCAAATCTGTAGATACCTTATCATAGCCACATTTAATGTAAGGTCTTAGAACGAGGAGGTAAGGTACAAAACCTATTTACTTTTTCTACAGTTACTAAGTATCTTAGCCAGGATCCTGGATTCCTCATTATGTTGGTCACTAATCTACCCGATTAATGAACAGCCCGATGTTCTATTACATAGGGCGCATGATATAATCATCTTTCGTAATGACTTTACGTATTATATGATCGTAACGTGTATTGAGTCTTGCGACATCATCTAGACACTACCATCATAGTAGTCAATAAAGGTCAAAGTCGATAATATTTCCTCTTCTTAATGGGACTGCCGATATATTCTGATGGAAACGTCCAGGAAATTACTTACGACGAACATACGTAGTAAAGGCGGTTGCCTTTGTGGAGCATGGCTTAAATATCTACGGTAAAATCAAGCAATTATGTGATTTTTCAGATATCTTATGATTTCACTGATAAAACTCTCAAGCAACGTTGTCGTTGATAGGTTTTTATGATTAATTATTAATTAATTTGCAATCAATTTCCGTCGAAAAGGAAATGATATTTATAATTATATAGATATGACATTTTTTTTATTTCAAGCAAACAAACAGTCATTCACAGACAGGTAATAAAACAAAATTGATACACATGCAGACCTGGAGTTCCATTAACAAAAACTAAATTAAAATGACCGAAACAACATCACAAGCAACAAAGAAGCTTGAAGAGTTTATAAAAAATAAGAACAATGAACATAAATAAATTATACTACTTAATATGCGTGTACAAGTACCCTAAAAAACAATAATAGGAATAAAACACTGAAACATTTTATTAAACTTGTATTGAATTGATCTTCAATTATTTTTGTGAATTACTCCACTATTTGTTATCATTATTAACACAAATATCGAACACTTAGAAAAAATTCTTTCGATCCGGCCGGATTCGAACCGACGTCTTCTAGCAAACCGTGTCAGATGCGGATCTTACCAAATTTTTTTTTCTATGTTCATTTAACATTTCATAATAAGTAATTTTAAGTTTTTTTTTTTCACTAGATTTGCTTAAACAAGCAATGGTTATTTGCATTGGGCTGAAAGAGATTTTCAAAATAACGATTGGCTACTAGTTCATATTCCCTAGTCATCTATTTTGATAGTAAAAAGATATGGGAAGTTCCTTTATACTTTACGGTCGGAAACCTGACGACATAACACGGAAATGAGCTGCAATCTTGCCATAACATTAGAGCTAAACACCGCCATTGTGTTCTGAAGGCTGCAGCGATGGCCTATTTTGATGAATGTGTCTAGGTTTAATGACTTTCGGTTCATCTTGTTGCGTAAAGATATGAAGTTTACGCATTCAGTATGCGAATATCATAAATAAAGAGACTGAGTTCGCTTTCGCAATTTTTTTATTTATCGAATACGATTTTGCTATTGCGCTTCTTTCCCTTCGTAATGTAGAAGACAATCTTTTTAAATGATGATAGAGTTTATTATTAAATATCACTTGCTTTAACCGTAAAGTAGTTCTCTTTCCAAAACTTTTAAAATCTCCAACTCTGGGTTGATTCAGTTGTGGAACTTGATCCAGTACAGAACAGTGTGAAGGATTTTCTTTGATCTATAAAACTGTTCTAAATTAATATCAATTCAATTAAGTGTCGATTAGAGGCTTCGTTACACATCACTTGTCAGCTTCTCATGTTTCAGTGCCAGAGTTCATTCATCTATAACACGACTGCTTTATCAGAAAATCTGTTAGGTTATTGAACTTTCGATTACTATATATATGAAACTTCGGGTGTAATCGATCATTTGTTCAGGAACAGCGCGAAGATTTTTTACGCCCTAATTGAGAACTCGAAGCTTCAAGGGCAGGCTTTTTAAGGTAAACAGTGTTTTCTGTAATAAATTGTAACAGTTTTTAGCTTACACCGTAAAGACAGTATTTTGCATATAAAATAATGTTTCAAACTCAATCCTTTCTAACCAAATTTACGTATCTATGTCGACTGAATTAGTGGCATTTCCATCCAAACATTTACTAACATTCTGAAACCAAATTCGGGCAGAATAGGCATCGGGGGAGCTGGATCCAATAAGTCACGTTACGAGATAAAAACTAATTTATAATATGACCAAAAAAACGTTATTGAATCTCGCAAGAAAGTCGTTTGACTTTGAAATAAATTGGACCACATTTTTTGTGCAAAATTCTTGATCCCATTTCTTTCGTTCCGCATTATTATGATATTACCAGACAATCTTCGAATTACCAAATGCGTAAAAACAAAATTCATTATCGACATAATAATTAGGTATAACTACGTAAATAAAAATAAAGTTATATGACACGATTATAACTAAAATATGATTAACTGTGTATCTCAATGATAATGGAGGTTAACAAGATTTTTCTTATTCTTTATAACGACGATAACATACTAAAACAAAATAAACTATATTGATGTGAAGTGTTTAATAACCGCTGGAAGACCTGAATAGGATTAGAAATGAGCTGTTGGACCCCCTCGGGGATCAAGTTGGAGGGTCCTAGTGGAATTGCCCTCGATCTGGTACTTAGTAATTGGTACGATTGATATCTCCAAGTCAAGCTTGCCTCGCTGTACACGCTTATTCGAACCAACACAGAGCTATTTACAGATCTCTGTATCTTTTGAAAAAAATACACATTTAATAAATCAATCCCACCAAAAACATAAAATGTAAATATGACGCCAAAACTCACAACTCTTTCATCGTCAAGTTTTATAAGATCTCCCATATCGAGCTAAGTCCGAAGTTTTTTTTAATCCTAAATCCTCTATTCAAGTAATAAAACTCAATGATTGTAAATGTTTATTAAGAATATTTTGTGACTTTGCAGTTACGCTTTTACAAATGAATTTTAGGCTATTAGTCTAACGTAAACGCACGAGTTCGAAATTTAACATTTGCATAAATAAAGCGTTAAGTCTAAGGCTGAAAATGGCAACAACAATAATAACTATAATAGCCCATACATAATCACTCTATTATTCTTGGTGCTCAATACACGAGGAAGTGCAAAGGAGGGCAGGATGTGACCTTACGCAAGGTACACCACTTGTTGTTATAAATAGCATAATTATGACTAAACTTGAGTGTGCGGTTTTCCTAATGCTAGGCCAGGTGATGATTGTTAATTTTACTCCGTGTTTCATTCAGTGACCTTTCTGCTCAACATTACAGAAGTTGTATAGATGTATTTACTTTTGACAGTATTTATGTATTTTACTTTATATGCCTGTTTGATTGTCGTATAAAACTTAACGTTTTAAGGCGGGGATCACGACAAAAGAAGTTTTGCTATTAGCAAAATCACTGCACACCGTACTTGTTTAGTTTGCTAAGATATATATAAATAATAAAAACATAATAAATAACAAAAATGTACTATGTAAATTCAGCATAGTAAGATTAAAAGTCATCCTAATGAATGACATTACACATAGGGCTGAAAAATGGCAATAAATATTATAAATTTGCAATTCACAGACAATCGCAAATGAGAACACTAACGTCACTGAATCAAATAAAATGCAATCTATTCTTTGATGACTCGTCAGAAGTTCGCGCTCAAGGTGTGTCAGTGAGGCATGGAGCGCAATTTTCGGGAGTGAAACTCAAAGTGCGTACGGAGCAGTGTTACTCCGCTCCAAAACACACACCGTTGACGTTGATGAAAAAGCCGCCAGCCTGAAATGGAACTGGATCGGATACGTCTGCCGAATATCAAGCGAGTTGTGGTCAAAGATCACCAAAGTTCCAGTTCGATCCCACCAAGCGCAAGATAGAGACGCGGAAGACCCAGAAGGAGATGACGTGACAAGTTAGATGCTCATATGAAATTTTGTAGCGGCGTTAAATCGCAATGAATTGAAGAAAAAAGGCCTGTGCTTTGCAATCGGATGAAACGGCTGAAGCATGAAATTAAACAAAATGAGTTTATAATAAAAATGCACGGACTAACGATATACAGCTTAGACTTCAAATTGTTACAAAGTCTCTAAAAGCCGTCGCCACAAACGCGACACTGTCAAAAATAGGCAATCATCAATTAAGATGATGCCACGATAAACTATTTATGTAACAGATTAGATCTTTCACGTTTACGTAATCGTATTTGAGAAAAATTTATCGTTCGTTGAAACACGCGAGTTACAAATTTAATATATTTTTTTCCTAATTGATTACTAAACTTTAGTAAATTATGTAGATACTAAACGCTAATCTGTGTAATGTTTTCCCTGTTTAGAATTGAAATTACGGCTAAAATTCAGTAAAAAAACGTACATAAACAAATTATTACATATAAATCGTAGCATATTGGCTTACACGCGGTGTACAGAGCTCTTTTTTGTTACTGTAAGCAATTATTTTTAAGCTATATATAATATAATAAGCTTATACGAGAAAATTTCACTTCACTGGCTTCTTTTTAGGACGTCAAATGAATACAAATTATGATAAGTTGTACGTCTGGACTATACGCGGCATTATTATGGAAGCTCATAAATGAAATTCCGCCCAGAAGATCACCTTCGCCAAGGTCTTTAAACAGGTTCCTAATGAAATATGAGCAATCAGGACTGTTATGAGGTCGTGTCATTAATTGCATGTGACATTTTCATGAAACTTTAAACTGTGAGGTCATAAGAGTCATATAATTATCGTATTTATTATAATTTTAAACAAGTATTGTTTCGTCACACTAAAATATTTTCACATTCAACTTATTTTAAGAATATAAGAGACAAAAAAGTTAATTAAACATACGATTTAAAACATCTTAGCATTTACATATAAAAAGGTAGATTGAATGACTGAACATTATGATTGATTATAATCCTCTCCGTTAGTGAGTTTGAGTACACTCAGCCACAGGTCAAGCTGTAACAATTATCTTAAGCATGACCTAAGTATCACCTTCCGAGATACAGTTTTTTACTTCTAAGGTGTTTTTTTTATAATATTAAGTGACGGGATGAACAAGTCCTGCGCCTGACGGTAAGCTACACGCCTGTCCATAACAGTTGCAGTACCACTCAGCTCTTTAAATCGCAAAGATCTGAGGCGCACTGCCACTGTGTCAGTCACCCTGAGACATAAGTTGACAAGTCCCATATGCCTGTAATTTCACCAGTACCCTTACCCTTCAAAACCGGAACGCAATAATGCTGACATTACTGCTTGGCAGCAAGAATATATAAGGTGGCAGTACTTCCCTGGACGAACTCTTTCACAAGGAGCTCTACTGCTACTAAATCCACCTGTGTGATCCACCCAACATGATAAAATGCCACACACCAAATCATAATGCCAATTTTACAGCGACATTGTCTTCATAAATTACTAATGAGTTATGGCACAACTATGTATAACGCTATTTAAAGCATCCAAATACTATTAGACCGTAGTAATGTATTATCCGAACACCTTTAATGCGAACTTGTGCCAATTAATCCGACGTTACATGTGACATGATCAACTTATTATACTCGTACATATATGTATACATCCCACTGGCTGCTTACAGACCTCAGGAAACCTGAACTTGCGTGTGTAACTATAATTTACTCTAGTTATCGTATGCGTATGTTTAGTTATGTACAAAAGCCGCTAGATGGCATTAGTTGGATTCTGAATCGAGCTTTTTTTACATAATATCAAGTGACGGGACGAATAAGTCATGCGCCTAATGGTAAGCTACACGCGTGTGCATAACGCTTGCAGTGCCACTCAGTGTTTTAAATCGCAGAGATCTGAGGGGCACCGCCACTGCGCCTATCACCCTGAGACAAGTTGACCAGTCACATGTGCCTGTAATTTCATCAGCACCCTTACTTATTAAAGCCGGAACAAGCAGTAATGCTCACATTACTGCTTGGCGGCAGATATAGGAAAGGTGGCAGTACTTCTCTGGATGAACTCTTTCACAAGGAGCTTTACTACTGCAAAAAATAGGTATCGAAATATTCGCATATTTAAGTGAAATTTGATGCATATTATTATGAAGTGACGTCTTAAGGCGCAACAAACCCACTTCTTTTGATTAACAAAGTTTGGAGTTTTCGTGCCTGCTTTAAATCTGCAATTAGCCGCTTCTGGGGCAATCGTGTAAAATGTACGTACACGTGAAAGTTCTCGGCTTAATTATATTTTATACGTTTGCATTAAAAAAAATATGCTAGTGTAAACTGAGCCAAGTCCAGAATAATGTACAACAGGGTGCACCCGCTTTGCCGATAAATATGTTGAAAAGTGATTGCCAACTTTATTCAACTTCCCTTGAAAGTACTTAAAGAAATATATAACAATAAGAAGTCAACTGTCAAATATACAACAATTTTCTGCTTATGGACTTATTTCCTGAAGTTATAACTTTGATCTTTTCAAGGTGAGAGTAAATAGACATTATTTAGGTGTACATGCTATATCGCCACATTCTATCAGGTGAGATGGACAAACGCACACTTATTTTTGTATAAAAAAATATGTACGTTAGATATTCATCATCATCACCAACCCATTATACGTGCCATTGCTGAGCAAAACTCTGCCCTACAAAGGGGATCGGTCTCTCAATCGAAAAGCGATCATTTTCCCACTGAACTAACACCGCTCTTTTACATATATACTATATATTTTACATATATATATAACACCATGAAATATACATAATATTATCTTTAATACTACAGCGGAGACTCCACAGCAATCTGGACACAAGGATTAATCGTATACTTATCACACAGGTCGTTTTAAAAAAATATAAATTTCACTTGACGACTTCTGTGGTCCACAACGGTTTGCACTATGCGCGCTTATCTTCGGTAAGACCAATTTGAGAAGTGAACTTTTATAAATTGAGAGGTAGTTAGCCCCACAGTGAATTCCGTAATTCGGGTACTCATAGAACAGGGAATGTTAGTGACCAGGTAATTCATTGGTTTGGTTGTCTATTATTACTTATTATTCACATCATAGGTCAATGATTCACATAAGTAAAAACATACATTTCGAGTTCTTAGGTTTTCGCAATAGTTACACATAGTAAATGAAACTTTATAGAGTCAATCAGTCCTGTTCAGGGCCCGAAACGTTGGTTTGTTTAAAAAACAAATATACGCGATTTAAATCCGGAAAAATAGTTTCATTTC
>NW_020654748.1:19069678-19161786 GCF_003589595.1 Hyposmocoma kahamanoa
CCGAACCTTTGGTTTATGTAGTAAAATTGACCCACTAATAATCAACCGGCAAATAACTCGCAACCACAAAGTTACACCTGTAATCACATCACATACCCGACAACAGAATTCGAGTTGTGTCGCGCTCCATCGCTCGTGCTTTCTACCGATACACTTGTGGTTATGGATCTATGAGTTGTTAATCTCTATTACCTGTGAACACCTTGTACATGGGTAACTTGCGTGTATGATGTGATGTATCCACATTACAAATCAAGTTACAAGTTACAATCTACTGATAAATATATCACGATATCATGGTACAGTATGTGAAGTGTCAGTTAATGATTTATATTTATGAAAAGAAACTTTCGAAAAAAACTTTGAAATTACAAAAAAGTGGTTTGATTTACAATGTCTATCCGAAATTTGTGTAGACAATATAATTAAGTGTTTTATTGAATGTCATGATTTTTCACCACCATGATCTTCAACTATTTAAAAAAAATAGTTTGTTATAATTATTGAATACAAAGTTCGAACGCTAACAAAAAATTATCCGGCTGGATTCAAACCAACGTCTTCCAGCAAACCGTGCCAAACGCTATGCCAACTAAGCCACGGAACAAACCAGCGAACCTTACGAAGACAATTTATTAAAAATTAATGTTTAGACAAATTTGAATTTTTTTTGCTTAATTTGTTTAGGTAACTGTGAGTATGGTATCTAACTTAAACATGATTATGGTATCGTCAGTTCCAGAAAAAAAAATATTATTCCAAGTGACGGAACGAACAAGTCCGCCTGGTGGTAAGCGACACGCCTATCCAAAACAGTTACAACTCAGAGCTTTATATCGCAAAGACCTTAAAGGCACAGCCATTGCGCCTATTACCCTGAGACACAAGTCCAATGTGCCTGTAATTTCATTAGCTCCCTTACCCTTCTAAACCGGAACGCAGTAATGCTCACGTTGATTCTCCTTTCTTAATGAGTCGTATTTCATTCAAATGTCCTAGGGTTAATACTCGCTCCAACACAACATTGTTTTTCGTACCTATTTGCTGCACTAACTACGCTGGGAATAGGTTTCTAATCAGAGCATGTAAATCTTATAATGATCGTTACCACCACATCGATATATTTACCTGTAAACTAAATTGTTTTTGTCAAATGTTAAAAAAGTAGATTTTAGTTAATAAATTAAGTAATTATTTCTTTTCTGCAATAATTGTCTCAAATTTTTTAAAACTTGTTTAGAGCTTTGTCATTTGGTTGGGCCATTGTTTACAGAATTTTGTCATTGTGTAGTAGATTAAGTGCTTTCGGCCTTCACTTTGTGAATTATCTATCATTGGAAACAAAATTTGGCTAAATTTAATATTTAATAGGTAAACAAAACATTTATGTAATATGTAAGCTGTATGTTTCTTTAAATAAATAAATAAATTACTCTTGGCGGCAGAAATAGGCAAGGTGGCAGGTAGGTAGGTAATATAACACTTAGCTACATAAATATATAGCAAATTATTGAAGTTGTTTCAATTTCCAACTTGCAAGTTCGAAATTATTGCAAAAGGCTAATGAATACATCACAATTCACAGAACGGTAAGTAACTTACGAAAGTCACTCAAGAAAATTTACCATCTGTCTTTTTGCCCACTCAAGTTTCTTGAGTCAACAGACTTGCCAACTATTTACTATATTAAAGAAAACACTAGATTCTCATTTTCATGACGTGTGTACAGATAATTTTGTCTTTGTGTTTACCATACACGTAAGTGGTTGAGTTCCCGGCTTATTTACCGTCTTGCACCACAAAGAGAAACTTTTACCTTTCAAGTTACCGGACACCACATTCCATAAAGATAAAATTACTCGTATATCTTTATAATGACGACTCTAATCGTCATCAATTAACGATCAAGCCTCGATAATCAATCATTAACTTACGACCACCAGATAATATTTAACCACACAACAGCCGAAAAAACCCCGTCGATAGACAGAATTTGCGACTGGTGTGACGATGTACTAACAATTTCTATTCAGACTGACAAAATAAATTCGACAAGAATGAGAATTCGTAACTATAATAACAATGTCCCACGTATCATTCGCCGGTTCTTGAACCTGAGTCCGTGAACCCCGGCCGATTGTACCATTGCCGAGTTATACCGCTTCTCCCATTTAAAATTTTGAAATGTATGTTTTAGAATTTGTAATAGATGCTCATAATTATAATATTTTTTTATTTGTATAACTTCTTCTAGTACAAGTAATGTGTACAGTAAAATATAAGCATACGTCATTGACTTACAAATAAATGGACGACGGGTCTAATACAAAAACCACGAAAAAAATGTCCCAAGTCAACCTATTCGAAATTTAAATTGTAATGTCATCGCAGTATCGCGCTGTCAGTAGAACAAATGAAAACTAAAGCGGAGTTTGGCGCTCTGTATACGATTTTAGCGCCTTACAAGTGCGGACACTTTTTAGCGCGGACCCGACGTCCATATAATTGTAAGTCAATGGCATACGTAGTTACTGTTGGTCTTAAAATATTACATAGTTAACTATAGACCATCTAACAGTTCAATATTCAATATTATTCAAATGTCATTACACTAAAATTAAATTACAATACGACATAAAGGAAACAATACATAGATTTAATAACATGTCATCATATTTAATTATTTGTAATTAATATGGTAACTGTACGCCATTGTAAAGCTTGGTATTAAACCAATCACCTATAGCATATTTAATTTCTACATCGTTGATTTTTATTTATTTATTGCTATTGTATTTTTAACCGACTTCAAAAAAAGGAGGAGGTTCTCAGTTCGACTAAATGCTTTTTTTTGTATGTATGTTACGCGATAACGGCATTTGTGCACTGATTTTGATGATTCTTTTTTTGTTGGAAAGAGGGTACCTCCATAGTGGTCCCATTTCATTCTAAAGAAAATCATCCACCTCTAAGGATGGCTGTTCACGCATGAAGACTCATTTTTATAAATAGCGCCTAATTTTATTGTAAGAAGCAATTATTTTAATTGTTGATTTTGCTATTCTCCAATTCAAGGCGTTTTTCTCTCAATATATTATGTACTTTAAGAACCGATTTTTATTATCTCCTGTGTTAAGTCCCGTACATGATCGTAGACCGCAGCCGGGATGAATACGACTTTGCGCACTTTCCGATGACCGATTTCAATAAAACTTTGCAAATAAAAGTCATTCCACGAACTTTTAAGGTCGGTTTTTTTAGTACTCTGTACTGAGATATATAAAAACTGGTGTGGTTAAATGTTGAGGTATAAATGCAAAAGTGCACCAGCCTATAGCTTCTTGTAGTCTTATCGATATCAGACACTAATGCTTGCCATCGTAAGGTAGGTCACCGATTGTTGCCCACGGTGCGCCAAACGAACAGTAAAGGAATCTTTCGTGCAGCCCATAGCTAAAATGAAGGATTATGTAAAACAAAGCTGGTATTTCTTTACGGACAAAAGAGAAAAATTATGCTATACAACACTAGAGTGGGATAAAACTGCTGTTCAATTTACACAGATGGAATAGAAGCCATTGCTTAAGTTTTTTTCAGAGGTCATTGTTTTATTAAATGGGAAAAACAAGTTTTTGTGAAGAACTTTTTACACGCGTAAAAATTTACCATTACAAAACGTAAGTAATAACCGGACATTAGAATGGCAGAATATATTTATCTATACTTCAAGCAATATATAGGTAAGTAGGTAATGTGTATTAAACACATGGAGTGGGTAATGCTCCCTCTGAAATCTTGGATTTATAGTATTGTCTTTATTTCTATATTTTGGATGGTAAGTAGCAATTGTTTTACTACATTTTTTCTAGAAAAAGTTTTGTAATTGTGAACAGAGATCGAAATTATCAAGGTATATTTATTCAGATAATTATCAATGATAAGTACTGGTAACTTTCACTTCGAACCCTGACTGTAAGTAACAATGTAGTTAGGATCCTCTCGACTACTTGAAGTTGAAGGAAATATAGTGTGCTCTATTCCGATTTTTGATAATAATGCAAAGAAATTTCAAAAACGTTTTTAAAATTAAATACAGCAATGGTTTATCATTAAAATAATGACAGTAAATCATCATGAGTAAATTCTTCACGTCGAGTTTTGAAATTTGGGTTTAGTGGAATTTTTATTTCATTTTCTACGTGCCTAATTAGTGCGTGACTTCAGTTATAAAGACTATATTTACATGTTTGTTATTTTGAAAACGTCGTAATTACATTCGCTTTTAATGTGCGTATAATACCGTTATTCGTGCTTTGAAAAAAATATTTAAAAAGCTTGTGAATATTTAATAAGTCTGCTTAGTCACATTTGCTGATTTACGTCATAATTTATAGACCGAATATTACTTATGCAAAGGAAAGTGAAGCTTATTTTGATACAATTGAGTCCAATTTGATATATATATAATATCAATAATAACGGGACGAACAATACGTTCGCCTGATAGTAAGCTCCTGTACATAACAGTTGTACACTCAGAGCTTTAAATCGCAAAGATCTGAGAGGCACTGCCACTGCGTCCATCACCCTGAGACATAAGTTGACAAGTCGCTCCCTTACCCTTCAAAACCAGAACGCAGTAATGCCAATATTACTGCTTGGCGGCAAAAATAGGTAAGGTGGCAGTACTTCGCTGGACGAACTCTTCACAAGGATCTCTACTACTGCCATATCGTTATTATTAAATGTCACATTAATAATTACACAAACGGCCTGTTTTCCTGTCTTTGATGCCGATTACCTGGTCTCAAACTAGGGAATTCCCTTTACTATGAGTACCAGAGCAACGAAATTCACTCGCACAACAGACCACCCGGAAAAAAATACCAATTTAGAAAAGGTCCCTAATTAGTTTTACCGGGACCCGAACCCGGGACCTCCAGTTCCAGTGTGCATGGTGCAATTCAATCATCACATTAAAAGTATCACTTACACTATAAAATCCAGATTAAGCTAGTAAATTGCTATAGTTTACTGTAATACCTAGTTATTTATGTTGTCATTTAAATGTTGCTCAGGAACTTTAATAAAACTCGATTTGATTGCTCTAGGCAAAGTTTCCGCTGGTACCGCCTAGCAGTAACCCATTTAAAACCCTATAGCATCATTTTTGTTTCATTTTGTCAGAAACTTTAAGTGGGACTAAATTTAGCCATTTTCAAATACACAAATAAACATATTTAGAGGAACGCTAAAAAAAGATTGTGTTATGTGCATGTGAACAATATTCATACAATGAACATGAACCATTGGCCACATAGACCTGAACATTTAATTTGAAAAAAGAATGTCTTTAATCGTCTTTCGATTTCGATTTAACGCCCAAAGTTTCAAAATGGCCACCGTAAAGATATAACGTTTTCCCGCGAAAAATGTCAGAAAATAAACTGTTGACGAAAAAGATAAGAAAAAACTTTGGAAAAATAAACTATTGAAGAAAAATTACAATCTAAGGTCTCGGCAGTATGGCCAATTAGACGTCATAGTCTGTCCCGAAGGGCGAAAACTTTTACAACTGCGATAAAACGTCATGGTATATGTGGTAAAGTTGTTATAACAATTCAACCAAGCTCTAATTATGTCCTTATGCTTTATATATTTTTCTTTCTTTGTTTAAGACTTTATAGTGTGAAAACACACAGAACACTTGAGATATTGTAATTGAAATGTCTCAACAGTAATATTAAACATTGCACTGGACTTTCCAAGAGCATGATTGCGCATAACGTACATACAATGCTCGCTTCTAAATAGTCATCATTTTTTGCATTTCCATGCAACAAGTGAAAGTATAGTGTATAGAAATAATTTTCCTAGTTCGCCGTGCGCGTTTTTTGATGCGGAAACTATTAAACACGTGAAACATCATCTTATCTCTAAATTTAATAAGTTATGTACGCAACAATTATTTAACCTCAAAATGGATATATAACATTTTGTTATGTATACGTTATTGCAATGTAAAACGGTCAGTTTAAAAACTGACGAAATTATTTTGTCATTACTGAAATCGAGAGTAGCTAGACCGTTAACCATGTAATTCTTGGTTGCTAAAGTAGATCAACATATGTGTATCGTCGTAGAAAGCGAATTTATATCTAAGTATTTGTAAACCTGGAGCATTGGCGTAAGGAAATGTATGGAAACTTGCTATACCCGGAATGCGTTGCTACCATTGAATACGTGGGCAGCCCCCGACCCGTATTGGACCGACGAGATGGACTACGACATTAATCCTTTCCTTAAAGAGGGTTCTAATGCTTCAGAAACTTTTACTGGAGTGGGCACAAGTCATGGAAGTTTTATTGCAATTGGATGAATACACACGCATATTATTTTTTATACATGAAGAGACCAGGGAAAGAATGGTCAAAGTCCTTAAAACACGTTTTGAGTTAATACCGCCATCGAGTTCGGTAAACGCTGAGCGTATTTTGCAATAATCAGAAAAAGGCTAATAAGTTTCAATGTTCTGAAAAATTAGCTTTTACTTTTAGTCATAAAAATGCTTGCGACTATATGGTAGAAAAGTTAAAAATGGTTAATAAATGTTTTTTTAGTTATAACTGATTACATATTGTTACATACATTTATAGCATTGCCTTTATTTCTCGTAGTATTTGCTTTGGCGTGGCATTTCACCAATATTTAAAATTTCTCCAAATTTAAAATTTTCTTTTTTTTTTAATTCTCCTCAAGTGACTTTGATCATTCTTTCCCTGGGCTCTTCATATGTATATATACAGGATGCCCACGGCTATACGAGGTGGAGAGAAAATATTTTAATAATTGTAGATAGGATGTTTTGCTTTATGGAGACATTTAAAGTAAGTAATACTGCATACAAAGATTTTTGAAAGTTGTTTGCTTCATCTGAGAGTCAATATAATACATTTTCCTTAACTTAAATGTAAAATTTCATGATGCTCCTTTAATTTAAAATAGTATGTTACTTAAAAGGAATAAGTCCTTACAATTGACCCTTTCGATCGGTGACATAAACATACAGTATATTTTTTACATGTGGTCGGTTCGATTCCCAGGTGAGGCAACCAACTTTTAAAAATCTATAAATGCACTAGACGATCAGCGACTGAATTGCTGCCAATTCTCTGCTAAAAATCGCAGTGTGTAACCGCTCTTACTACAGTAATTAAAGTATTTTAAAATAATAATAAATTGCCTCCAATGTAAACAGAACTTGTACAAAAAAAAAACGATAATAAATAAAACTTAAATGACAAATAAACTTATATTAAATGACGTAATAAACAGGAGGCAAAAGGAGGTGTCTCAGCTGGTGCTGCGCCTGTTGATGACAGTTGCAGCGCTGGTTTTCAGTCCAAGTCATTGCCGTGGGACACCCTGTATACTCTATCCCACATACGTAAATTCTCACATGATGGAAAATGAGCATGAAACTGATCTAAAAGAAGACCAGGGAAGTCTGCTTTCTGGATATTTAATTGAATTCTTCTCTGAACAGCCTCGCGAAATAAGTAATCCTCTTTCGGCACAAAAATGTTGTCTGTCACTCCCTTGTCGTTAACAATTATCGTTTAAGAACTCCTAAAAGCTGTCGCCCTATTTCGACGTAGACACGCATCATAAGCGCCTCAAATTGTCAAGTTTAAATTAAATAAGCAAGACAAAATTGACGACGTCACGCGAAGGCTACACTGATACTAGTTTAGACCGTAATACACATTGACCGTAGTAGTAAAATTTGTAGTCTGTCGGGACAGTCCAAGGCATCTACTTAGCCGTACCCACTGCCAGATCTTACATTTAAAGCTTTTTTTAATCATTTAATTTTTTGACGCGCGAAATCGTTATTTTAAAATAATTTTGTATTATCGCACACAAAATCAATTAAAGGAAAATACGCCATTTTGGAAAACTAATTCAAAGACAACAAAAATTTTTAAAACTTTTTTAAGCGACGAACACCATTTTCGTTTGAACCTCAATAACTTCCTGTATAGCTTCGTAAACATGGTACCAACATAACACAAGTAATATAGCTATCGTTTAAAAAGACATTAAAACTCTCTATTAATTCCAATACGTACAGCCTAGTTGGTAGTCAATTAACTAAATTGATGTGTCCACTGCACATACATAGCCCGAGTAAGCGCAATGGCCCCTTGCAGCATTAATTCAATCAACTTGTTGGACCCTTCCCGTACTTCCATGTTTAGATTCAATCTGTGACGGAAATATTAAATATCATGGGTTATTGTACGGAGTGTAACAAAAACGAATTTAAGCAGGTAAATTCGAAAATAATATACAAATTTGTCAAATATTATAGAGTTCTTAGGTTTCACAATCGCTGCGTATTGAAAATTTCTCTCTGATTCTGCCACCCGTAACCATGGTACCTGTAAAGAGCCCGAAACGCCTCGGTTTGTTTGATAAAACAAATATACGCTATGTAGATCCAAAAATAAAATAGTTTCATTTCAATTATCAGTTATTAATTTGTATCGGGAGTCAAAGTTATTGTTGCCGAATATGAAGTTATTTTTGGTTAAAGCGGACAAGTCACAAAGTACCAGCCATGGAAAGCGCTTTTTAGTCGCTTTTAGAAGAACTCCATATCATAGCCTTTCCACATCTTAAAGATTCGAAAAAGAAACGAACATGATGTCGGCACGGTCTTAGTAAACCGGCTATCCGGATTAGGGAATATCTACTCTTTTGACGGGACGTGTGATTGTGGAAACGTAACGGTGGCACCAGATCGAAAAGTTCCTCTGAGTACTCCCCGTTATACAGACGGTAGAACACACACAAAGAGCCAACGTCTCTCGGTTAACTAAGAAGCTGCCTTATAACCCTTTATAACGGACTTCAAAAAAAGGAAGAGGATCTCAATTTCATTGTATTTTTTTTGTAAGTTACGCGATTACTCCGAAATTTGTGAACACATTTCGGTGATTTTTCTTTTTTAAAGAAGTTACCGCAGTAGTGGTCCCATTCAAATTTAAAGAAAATATTCCTCTAAAGGTGACAAATTTAACATTAAGACAATTGTCACTTACATGAGAACTTAAAAACTAATCAGTAAATTAACACTATTGCAGTCCAAGCCGTGGTACAAACTACACAATGAAATACTACCATTAGATACAAACATTAATTGAGAGTTCAACTGTTTACAATTTTACATTAACATTATACAAATTAAATCTATATTTTAGTTGTGAATGGTAATGGTCGTTAATAATATGTTTATACAATTTTGATTTAAATAAACTAAATGACTCAGTGTGAATGTTCCTGTGTAATATTTTACAAATAAGAATGCATGTTGTGTAATAATTTTCATGATTTTAGTTTCTTTGTATATCTTTTCAGTAGATGTCAAGTATAGGTAATGAAATGGCAATAAGATAATTTTATTTTGTAAAATTTGTAGCTCTTCTAATTTTGTTTTCAATGCACTGCCCCACATTTCAAGTACGTATAAAAGATGTGGCTTTATAAAGAGTTATAAATTGTGACTCTCGCTTGCCTAGGCAAACAGCGCACAATATTACGAAGGTATCCTTCAAGTGCTGATAGTTTGGAACGAACATAATCTATTTGAGAATGATATGATGATGATGAGGATACAAATTAGGGGATGAATCCGGTATAATGGATTTCACCCACTTTCTGTTTCAACTTGGCAAAAAGATGTATCTCAACAAACTTTTGAGGTCAGTTTTTTTATAATTAGTATACTTTGTATCTATTCAGAAATCGGGTCGGATCTAAAACTGTCTGTGTAGTACCTACTACCTAAATTTCTTAATTAAGGTCATTTAAAAAACTTGAGTATAACCTATTTTACTCTCGTTACGTTTAAGTAAACAAGCCTTCTAGTTATTACCTCAATACACCGTTTACATAACTAATATCGTGTTTCAACTGTCTTATAACACAAAGTTATGGATCTTGATCGTTACTAATCTTCCATTTTTATTACGAAACTTTAACTGCTTATGTTAATTTAATTAAAGCTGTCAGAATATGGATGCAAAACGTGGTTCTTGAGATTGAGGAAGTAAATAAGACAATGGAAGTTTCTTTAGAGTAACTGAATTATATGAATTACAGTTTTACTTTATATCTTTAACGACAAGATACATTTTTGTATATAAACATGTAAACTACGAAAAGATTTGTCTGTTTATTTCAAATTTGATACACAAGAATGTATACAAAAGCACAAATTATAATTAAAATACAAGCGGTAATATGTTGATGATGAACGGCATAAATGAAGTTACGTCAAAAATGTTTATTGCTCCGTTACATACAGAAAAATATAACCCACATCCTCTTCAAATCTTGTAACTCTATCGATAATATTAGTCGGTAGAGTTACAAAAGTTGGAGAGGATGTGGAAAAATATAACCCACCAGATACACTCGAGACACCAAATAGAAATCACCAGACCTGCACTATCTTGCTTCAAAATAGAGTATCTGTAAATAGGGACTTAAACATGTGTGGTATAGAGTAGATTTTGAAAACATTAGCCAGTGGACGGCAAGTCGTCCGCGTCTTCGAGCCATCCCCGCAGCGTTTACTAGTTTTACTTCTAGTCTTTAAAATACGCTCTAAGTTACACAACTTTAAAACAGTTTTGAATACTTAATTTTTACGCGAAGCGGTAGTAGTTTTGTGCTAAGACGTTATGCGAATGCGATAACTTTAACGGGTTTCGGTTCAAATTGTGTATATTTATGGCCTGTCTAGATCAAATTTATTTGCACGGGTTTTCTTGAAAAACTTGCCCCATTCAAAGACGTGAGAGTACACAACAATGGATATCATCTGTAGCTAATTGACTATTGTACATTGAAATCTGTTTTTATGTTGTCTTTAAGACAATTAAGATGATTATAAAGTCGATTCTCAGGTGTGCGCAAGTTTTCTCGGGTACGGGATTCGCCAGTGCCTCTACGAGTATTGTTAAAGTGGTTGGTAGTCGCAACCGAATTTCAAATCACATTTTTATCTAGGCGCTAGAACCGCTTTTTTATTTTATGAGACCAAGTAATGGGACGAACAAGTCGTGCGCCTGGTGTTAGCGATACATCTGTCCATAGCAGTTACAGTGCCACTCAACAGTTTACATCGTAAGTATGGTTACCTATCAGTAGTCCGAAATGATATTTTCCAGAAATAACGTTTGCTTGAATTTTCATAACCTCGAAAGTAATTTTGAGAGGAAAATGTTTTTTCTTTTCAACCTTTTTTTTTCTGTTAATCCGGGGGAATCTGCTGACAGATACCCCACATAACCCTGAAAGAAACCTAACTTAACCTAACCTAACCGAACCTAATCGTGTCTTTGCGATAAACATCCAACATATCCTGAAAGAACAACGATTTCGTTATAATGTGGTTTTCGGTGTAATGAAAATTCGAACAAACATTATTTCGGGAAAAAAGTTCGAGTTTGTGATAGGTTACCCGCAAATATCTATGAGACACTGCCACTGTGCCTGTCACTCTGAGACATAAGATGGCAACCCTCATATGCCTTTCCCTTCAAAACTGGAACGCTGCAATACTCACATTACTGCTTGGCGTAATTCACTGGGCGAACTGTTTCACGACGACCTACGAAAAAAAGGGCTATTCACTTTGCCTTGCAAATATTTCACGAGCTCGCCGCTAGTACTTTCCAACGCTTTAGCGGCAGTAGAATAATAGACCTGAACTTATCAATGGCATTGGCATCAAATGTTAGAACTCTAACCCAAAAATCAGTCCTGGAAACGCACTGCAGTTAGCGAACCCTTTTGTTACACGCAGCTCAAAACTTTTTACAGTTAATGTCTTTGTTTATGTTTATGTAAATATTCTGCGTTTTAATTTAATTTAATTTTTGCGTTTTTATTTTATAACAAAAACAAATTATTTATATTGTAATTTTTTAGTTACGTTTGAGTGCTTTGGTTATGTTTTTAATGTTTATTTTTTCCTTATTCCTCTGTTTTTTTTGTTTTTTGTTTGTGGCAGTCAAATAAATGTATTTTCTTTCAAATAGTGATACCTTATATCGAGTTCGGTCCGGTATCGGGCTCTGTAGAACTCCCATGGTCATAGCTGACTGAGATAATAATGTCATCAACCGGCTACGTCTAATATTGTCCGGTTTTATTGAAAAAACACTTAAATATTTATTTTATTGAATATCGTGATTGCATTTACTGTGATTATACTTATTCATATATTTTTATGCATATACTCCACCAGTTTATTGTAATCACAGATCGAACAATCATAAAGAAAAATTCCTTCGATCCGCGTATACACGAACCAACTGCTTTCTCACAAAACTGGGGCTATTGTGATTTATTTATTTTTTTATTTTTCTTTATGTCTGTTCCACCTTTGTAACATTAGTAAAAACACTTTCTGTAAGTTATTTTAGTAAACAAACGTAACATAGTCGCCAACATCATCACTTAACATCAGGTGAAATTGTGACCAAGCATCCGTCTAATTCACATTTAACAAAAGTGATAACTTACTTGTTTTTTCTTTTACTTACATACTCTTCACACCCGTCTTTTATTGGATCAGGTAGACACTACCTCCAGCCGGAGCGTTCCTGACATGCCTCTTTCGTTTCTTCCAGTGGCATCTTCTTTCTATTTTCATTATATTATATACGTACACAGCTGCCTGCACATCTTACGCTTCTTACTTCAAAAATATTTTTATACATAAGAAGATGGGTACTTTATTCACTATAAAGTTTGGCATGCTCTACTGGTCACTGTATTCTTAGTTCAAAGCCGTAGTATTCTGCAATACTGCATTGTGACGATGCGACCTCCTCCATTGTCATCCCACCTTTTTATCACCTTTTCTTTGGTTCCTAGCCACTTATTTTCAAATTTTGAATCGTTCTATAATTCCTTTGCCTCACATTCTCACTTTGTTTCGTTCCGTTGTCCTCTCTACATAATGTCTGAAGCGTGCACTCCTGCTCGTCTTCACCACTAATTTTGATTCGTTTACCAGTTTCCGATTTAAAAGTAACCTAACTAATATTTGTATAAATACGGCCCGTTCGGGACTTTCTTCCTTTCTTTACCTTTACTTATACAATAAATTAATGCGAACCAAGTAATCTATTATTATTACTCCCTATTGGCGGTTTACAAATATAGGCAGCGATCCATCCGAGCAATATAGTTCGTCCACGGAAGTACTGCCACCTTACCTATCTGCCGCCTAGCAGCATTGTGAGCATTACTGCGTTCCGGTTTGGAAGGGTGGGACTTGTCAACTTAGGCCTCAGGGTGACGGGCGCAGTGGCTGTGCCATAAATCTTTGTGATTTAAAGCTCTGAGTGGCACTGCAACTGTTATGGATAAGCGTGTCGCTTATCACGAGGCGCACAACTTGTCCGTCTCGTCATTTGGTATTATAAAAAAAAAATCTAATTAATTAATTTCTCGACTGATAGATTAAGTGCTTTGCAACACCGTTCTTTTGCAATTGCGGAACGATTATGACATAGCTCGTTACGATCCTAGATTCAATCTTAAACTGACCTCATCTATTCATAGCAATTAAAATGTAGCTTAAATGTGTTTAGATAGTTTACACCTGAGTTTAAATTCGACTCCACGTTATTTACGCTAAGGCAGTCAAAAGTGTGTAAAAGGCAGCGTGTGACTGTACAATGTTGTAACCGGATAAAAATCTCATTTTGTATTTTGTTAAGTTTCATGCGATTACCTGTTTAAATTAGATTTTATTTTAATCTTAATTCAGATATATTCAGTTATTTTTAAATTGCAGTATATCTAAATGGAAATACATTAATGACATTTTTAATACTCATCTTCCTTGTATACGCTACTAGTAATTAGATTGTGAATTGTCCAAAAATGTATAATATAGAATATTAGTAATAAAATTTTCACTCGTAATTGCATATACTGTTTTCTGAGTTTTATTATAGCAATTTATTGGAAATATTGCTTTCTAGTTAATATTTGGCAAGATACTATTTGTTTGGCAAGTTACTAAGTGGCAAAATACTATTTCCAATGGCGTCATCACTTCGCAAAACAAATACATCGTATTTTTTTAACATCGATCTTATTTTCTGAACAATACACTTGCACTAATCACATTTCCAGAGTTCGTTTTGTAATACTAAAAGACCTGTATCAAAAATCCATTATAATTCCATTTATTGTTCTTACTATCTTCCCTCATTCCTAAAATGTACCGTCCTCTCATCTGATCTCTACATTAATTCCAATGCAGTTCAAGGAATCAGGTTGTGTAATTCCCTTCCTGAGTAATTCAGACGAGCTTATGTCTGTATTCTTCTTCTCCTGCTGTTTGCGCTATGTGGTGCGCTACACCGGGCGTAGTTGACCAATAAGTAATTGTCGACAAATATTTGGGTTTTTTTCTCCGACGTATCAATATGGATGTCATCCCTACTCATTACGTGGCCATACCAACGTAATCGGATCCTTCACATCATTTTGTCCGCATTAATAGTGGTAGTTCACACATACCGCCACCACAGCAGCTTCTAAATACACACTAAATGTCCTTATCAACGTTGATCCACATACCTGCGAGACTTCTAGATACGTTTGACCTACGTCGCTTCAAATTATCAACAAAAAGAAAAATATTTTATCGTACGTTTATTTAAATTTCGTTTATTTTATTATATATCAAATTAAATCAAACATAAACATCTTTATTTCATAGGTAATCAAATGACACTTGAAATCGTAGGTCAAATTCACCTGAGTAGTAAGAATTTTTTTATATCATGACAAAAAAATACACCATGCGTTCATAACATATAGGTTCGCTATATAATTATCATTTGTTGCACCGTCTTTCAATTATTAATTTATCCTAAAAGGCCACAAGTTGTTCCCTGTTATTGATTGCTCTCTGTTGTTGTGTGTAATAAATAAGTAAAAAAGGTACAACGTAAATATAAAACGTCAAATTTCAATATTATGAGTAAGTATTGTATTTAATCCCAAGATAGGACTTGAGTGCACTTCATCCACATCTCTGCACTTAAGTTGTCATCCGGCTGAATCATAAAATAATACATTGATAGTAAGAGTTCTAAATGTTGAGAAAAATATAAGGTAAATGATAGAAGTAATATGACTAGGCATATTCATTGTTATATTCCTTAGGCACAATAAACCTTAACGAACATACAGTATAATAGGGAGAATGTGTCAGCCGTCGTTCAGAAAACAAAGCTATTATAAAGTATAACACATGCCTATCATTTTGACGCCAGGATAATATTTGCAGTAGCATTTTCACGTAAAAACGGATGTCTCGGCGTGAGAGATTTTTTTTAAACATTTTATGCGTTCTCATTATTATTGTATATCGGCTGTGAACTGGCAATCGGTACTATCTCAATTTTGACAACTGTACAGGTGAAGAAAAAAATTGTTTGCGTCATATAGCATCTAGTTTATTAAATAAAAAAATACGTCGTTTTTAAATATTTTTATTACACTACGTATTTTTGTTTAATAAACCAGATGCTATATAAATGATTTTTTTTTCATCCTGTAAAGTTGTCAAAATTGAGATACTGCCGATTGCCAGTTCACAGTCGATATGGAGAATATTTTCCTAAAGCAAAAATCTTTTAAACAGATTGTTGAATTTTAGTAAAGGAGAAAGGAGCGAGTAAAGTTTTCATCTCAATTTAGATTCAAATACTTATGCCGTCATGTACCTATAACTTTAATTTCTATGTCATGTAAATGTATGGTAGCTATATCTCTTTTTAACAATGAAGAAAAACATCGTGGTGAAGCGTACATGAAACCTATCGAAGACGCTTCACAACCGCAGGAAAACATATGTAGTCTCCAACCAGTATTGGACCAGCAGTGTGTCAGATTATGACCTCAACGCCCCATTTCGAGGAGACTTGTTCGGCAATTGGATGGATAATGGGGTGATGATGATAAATATATAACATACTTCTCGTGAGACGGGACGAACAAGTCGTGCACCTGGTGATAAGCGTCAGGCCTGTCCGTAACAGTTGCAGTGCTCCTAAGAGCTTTAAATCACAAAGATGTTAGCGGCAATGCCACTACACCCGTCACCCTGATACATAAGTTGCCAAGTCCCATGTTCCTGTAGTTTCACTAGGAAGACGAACATCCTTACTATTCAAAATTGCAACCAAAATAATGCTCATGTTATTACTGCTTGGCGGCAGAAATAAATAAGGTACTGCTACCAAAAGTATATCTGTAACAAGTTTCAACCTCTTACATGAAGTTAACACAGAGTTTTGAACAACTCGGCGAAGCGGTGCAGGGTACTGTGCTGCTTGTTCATTGTTCGAAACTTAACCTCTTTTACACGTGCATGTTTTTAGTAGGATTTAATTAAAGTGTACAACTGATTAAAGTCTAGAACTTTCACGTATTAATACTTTATACCCGACCGCCCCGGAAGGAGGGTTGTATACCGCAGTACAAAGTGGTTTAAACAGACACGATAACTCCAAACTTTGTTCATCAAAAGGGGTGCGTTTATTGCGCAATAAATAGTACCTAACTCCTACTGATATACACCATCTTATCACTTAGATATGTGAATATCTTGATTGCTCGACACAGAATCCAACCAATGCCATCTAGCGGCGTTTGTACATAACCAAACAATCAATGGTTACAACGTTACGAGGGATATGAAAACCCACGAATTATACAATATTCAAATTGTGCAACATAATCTAAACTTTTTAGTGAGACACTTCTAGCTGTTTGTAAATTACTTATACGTTTTGTAATAAACAAATACTTTGAATTATGCAATTTATGCAATTCAATGTTTCAATTGTATTGCGTCAGTAAAAATAACTTCATTCAATGAAAAGGTTACAACAATGTTAAATGTATTGTTAGAAAAGAGTTAGAAACCACAAATATGGCCGCAAGCACTTAGCTTTCAATAAATAATAAGGCTTTTTAATATAAACCTTATAATAGTTCGCCGTGGTATCTTATAAAAACTGTATTTTTCTTCGGTTCACTTAATACATACTTTTAATAATCGTGTGTCGATTCGTACAAACGCGAACTGGGGCCATGAACTCTTATTACGATTCAGTTGAGGACCTTAAATGAATCGTTGTGACACAGCGCTACTTGAAGTGTATTATCACCATCCCGCTTCTTTGTCGTTACGAACCTATACCAACTGTAACAAGAGTTCATGGTAAGGCCCCTGAACTTAACTTCAGAGCGTCATCGTCAATCTCTTTAATTTTGTCGAAACTGTGAACTAAAATTAAGTCCACTGTTCTTTTCTTAATGATAACGAAAATTACAAAAACATTGAACTTTGATATACATATCGAGTTCTTAGGTTTTCGCAATTGTTACACATAGGAAATGAAACTATTTTTCCGGATTAAAATCGTATATTTGTTTTTTTCAAACAAACCGACGTTTCGGGCTCTTTACAGGTCCCATGGTCATTATTAATTAATAATAAATTGAACTTAATAAAAATTCATTCAATAAAATAATTTGTAAAACGTAATGTAGCGTAAATTGGAATGTTTTCTTTGTAAAATTAAAAATAAGGTATTTAATTAATAACTTTTGTAACTATAGTGAAAAATAGGGTAGTTTGCATTAATATTAGACATAACTGGTTGATGACTGTACCACCTCAGTCAACCCTGACCATGGGACCTGTAAAGGGCCCGAAGCGTCGATTTGTTTGAAAAAACAAATATACGCGATTTAAATTCGGAAAAATAGTTTCATTACCTAGTGAACTTTGAGTTTAATTTTGCTCCATTATCACGTGTTAAAAGTATAAATTAGAATAAAATTTGAAGAAGAAATAAATGGACCTTTGAAATTTCTCGGACTTTCCTTTAGTGAAACTGACGCGCGAAATTGATGCACATAATTACTTAATTGTATTTTATTAATTCAACCTTGCTGTCTTGCTGCAGAATTTTATGCGTATATACAAATAAGTATATAAAGTAACACCTGTTTTCAGGGTCACTTTAGCAACGTGCACTCAACAAATTATTACAGTAAAAAAAAAGACAATTATCTATATATTTTTACTGCCTCTGTGGCCGAACAGTCACCACGCCTGACACGCAGAGGTCCCAGGTTCGGTTCCCGGGTACATTTATTTGTCTCGTGAGTTTGGGTGTAATTTGTGGTTGTCTATGTGTGTCCCTGGCACTCGCGACACAAGGTTTCCCTAGTGCGGGGCTATGCTGAGTGTGTGCGTTATTATTATTATTATTATTTTGAAATTCGATTACCACGGCAATGAAATATTTTTTTTTAAATCCTCGCTTCGCTTTGTGGACATTTTTATCTGCCTTTAAAGAACTAGTATTCCACCTTTTGCTTTAAAAAAAAGTACTTGGTGAATTACATTAATGAAAAAGTCAGTGCGTTACCACATACCCGGCTATGTGTATAAAACTTTCTCGGCGCACTCTCGTTAGACTTTCGCCGCTAATTAAACCACGGTAGAACAATAGAGCAAGAAGCAGATCTCGAACGAACTGTGAACACTCGATGTCGCCACCAATGGTGCTAAGTCGTGGGATTTTCGCGTAATCGTCGCATACAATTATCTCACAAGTGATACTCATATCACATTAAAATTAGTTTAGTTTACTTATAGAGTAATGTTGGAATTGTAACGAAAATAGCGTACTCTAAAAACAATCTATGTATCAATAGGATCTGAATTTCGAATTACATGAAAAGAGAACTCCTTCAGATATTTTTTAAATTATAATGCATTAATGTGACAAACTTTGTGATTGGCTGTATAAGTATGCAATTGAAGATTGTTAAACAAATCTAAAATCTCGTAAAGTTTCGAGTGTTCAGGTTTTCACGATTGTTGTTACACATAGGAAACGAAACAATTTTTTTTCGAATCTATATTGCGTATATTTGTTCTTATCTTTCAAACAAACCAACATTTCGGGCCCTTTACAGGTCTCATGGTCACGGCTGACTTAAATTCTACAAATTTATAAGTAACCCAATTCATAGTACAGTCTGAAAATAATCCATTTTTGAATTATTGTCTTTATTTTACGAGTATGTTTCCCGAGAAATTCTCTGGAAAAACCAGGTCGAAAAAAAAATCCGCAGCATCACCACAGGTGGCTGTGAAAAAGCTGACTTCACCTATGTTAACAATGGCGTACGACAGTTTTTTTTTTTCTAAAGGTTATTGGTAGAAAGTGATTGAACGCAGCGTACGCGCGAGAAACTCCGCACAATGGGTGATTTTATTTTATCTGCAAATAAACTACGGTAAAACTTATCTTTGTGTATTCGAAATTGTGAGTTTGGGAAGAAATAAATATTGCTTTTTTCTCATGGTCGTAATTTTCAGTAGCCGTAGAGCTCCATGGTAAAGAATTCGTCCGGGAAAGTACTGCCACCCGACCTATTTCTGCCGCCAAGCAGTAATGTCAGCATTACTGTGTTCCAGTTTTGAAGGGTAAAGGTGCCCCTCGGAACTTTGCGATTTAAAGCTCTGAGTGGCACTGCAATTGTTATGGGGCGCGCGACTTGTTCGTCCCATCACTTAATATTATTATTAAAAAAAAATTAGTTGTGATATTTCTGAAAGTATGCCCAGTATAAATTTCACTAAGAATCACAATGTACTTAAAATAGTGTTTCTAAACTCATATAGCTAAATAAAAAGACTTAAAGTGTGTTTACCCTTAAAATGATTACACACGGCGACTTATAGCGATTGCAATGATGCGATCGCGCGTTTGAAGCGTTTGCATCGCTGCTAAAAGTCGTCTTGTGTAACCGCTCTTAAGATAGCGTATTTTGTTTATTACACTACCAGTAATGTGGTTATACAAGAGTGAAACACTTTTTTTATTTGAAAACTAAATATTTCACACACTAAATGTACTGTGTACTCATAAAACTGAAAAGATACCATTCTTTTTCATATCCCTTTTCTTTCCCACTACTTAAACTTAAATATTATAGGGAAATCATAGGTTTCTCATAGGTTAAAATCAAAAACAAATATTTGCAACGAGCTCATAGAGAAATGCGTAAGGTTTCGCTCCGTAGTTCAGTTTGGAGAGCGATAGCCCCGGTGTTAGCAAGGTCGCTGGTTCAAGTCCAACCGGATCGAAGGAATTTCTCTTTGTGTTTGTTCAATCTTTGTATCAAATGTAAATACACTGTATATGAACCAGAACATGTATAAAGTACACAATAAAAGAAAACATGTTTTCAAATGAAACTATATTTTCCGATTTAAATGGCGTATATTTCTTTTTTCTACAGACGTTCCATTTTTGAAAACATAAATATACGCGACTTTGATCCGGAAAACTTGTTTCATTTCCAAAGTGTAACAATCGCGAAAACCTGAAAACTCGATAAAACACCATGTTTACCAGAGACAGGTACCTAATCTAAACAAAAGCCTGTATTGTAAACACCAGGTCCCTCACCGCACATAACGACTTTTGAATACAATGTTGGCAAAGGTCAATTCAAAGAACGTAACAAAATAATAAGGCTAATGTGACTTTATCCTATATAATTTAATTATACTTTGTCCTATACAATCAGAAAATGTAAATGTGTGACCAGTTTTAATAGCACCCTTCTTCTTTTAACAAGTAGAGTTAATGGTTCCCACAATTTGTAAAGAAACCAACTAGAGTCATTTTAATATCTGTTATTTGACTGAGACGATCGTCTTATCTGATTCAAATGAGTTTTTGTAGGTTTGTTATAAGGTTCTCACTCTTTGATATTGATGTGAAAATATTGTAATTAGTAGATCGTTTGTTTAGTTTTTCTGTAACCTTTTTACTGGTATTCTAACATATTGCATTGCAGCGGTAGTCCGGTTGGAGAACGGTCTTAATTAAAAGGTCGACGGTTCATTTTTTTTTATGATACCAAGTGACAAAACCAAAGTGTTGTGCGGCTGGTGTTAAGCGACATTCCTATCCATAGCCGTTGCAGTGTTACTCAGAGCTTTAAATCGCAAAGATCTCAAGGATACAGCTCTCACCTTGATACATAAGGTAACAACCCCCAGGAGAACTCGTTGTGAAAGAGTTCGTCCAGGGATACTTCCTGCTACCATGCCTATTTCTGCCACCAAGCAGTAATTTTAGCATTACTGCGTTTTAAAGCTCTGAGTGGAACTGCAACTGTTACAGACAGGCGTGTCGCTTACCATCAGGCGCACGACTTCTTCGGCCCGTCACTGTCACGCTTTTTTTTAATTGTAAATAAAAAAATAAGAAAACAACATGCTGTATTCGAACCTGAACTGATTTAAATCATAAACATTACAAATTGGAATTATCTTACTAACGCCGATTGATTATATGTTACCTTGTGAAATAATTTTACAACTGCCGACTGCAAGTTTAACATACATGCGTTTTATTACATCCAATATATCATTCAACTCTCACTTAAAAATGGAGCCATACAACTTTCCTCAAGCTTTCCTATTGCAGATTCGTTTTCAACGATCGCCCATTCGATCGAACATTAAAAGAAAATTGGACTTCGCGTGTTACAACTTTAATGAATTACAATCGTAATCGTAAATCCTACGACTGGCATTCGATTTGCATTCAAAAGTACCTCTTTCTATTTTTGTACCTATTTAATGTAATTGTTAATGGTTGCTTTTTAAAGATATTTTTTTCTTAACATACAGTTTTTACAATCAAGAAATTCTATTAGTTTCTCTTGTAATTGTATCTAACTTTTAGAACCTAATAAAAAAAATAAGGAAAAAGGAAACATTTTTCCTATCTAGGCATTTAGATCAACTATCTCATGAGTAGTAAAAAACCTGCCACGATACGAATGTTGATAGCAAAAAAGCATGTAATGCGTCACAAATACGACTTGTCGTCCGGAAATTAGAATCATAGTATAACGTAACACTCCATACAAATGTAGCAGCGCGGCTTGTATGCGTGCACGCTGGCCGCGCGCTCGTGTACGACCGCACACATTCGCATAATCTCGCGACGCACTCGAGTTGCAAAATTCAAACGTCCATTCGGTGTTTAAAAATTCGTATTTAAACAGTAGACGAGTTTATGGTTGTTTCAACAAGAGAGCTACAAATTCAGAATTGTTTAGCATTTTATTTCTATTTCATAATCACAATCATACGCGAGATACCAATCTGCGATCCTGGTATACATATGTCAATGCTTATGTATTAACAAAGATTATTTAACCTTTTGACTGCTACTAACAAATTCTAGTTTCGTTCCCTAGACGCCAAGCCTAATAGTGATGGATGTGACATGTTATGAATTTCCACCTTATATGAATTCAATTCTCCTAAGTCAAAGACGAAGATAAAATGTAACTGAATCCATACTTAACTGGAACATATGAATAACATAAGGTATGTATCATATTATTTATATATTAATTTCAAATTAAAGGATTTCATTGACGCTTTCAGGCGTCATTGGCGTATCAGCCAAGACACTTTAAAACGTCCACGGCGGTCAAAGAGTTACATATAACACGAAAATACACATGAACATTGCCGGCTTTAGCTATGTTGCAGAGTGTATGGCGTACACGAGCGCCGAACGCATGTGAAGTAAACGTGTTCTTTCCAACATCATTTATAATTATAAAATTTTCACCTGTATTTCCGATCACTGGAGAGAATATAACTAAGTATTCCATTTTGATCGCGTGCCTACTAGAGGGCGCCAGGGCGCTACATAGGCTAGGGCCGGCGCTGGTGATGAATACCTTAATATTTTCTAATGATGTTTACAACTTATAGGTACAAATAATACCAAACCTACGCCCCGAACAAAGTGCAGGCTTGACGCGCCGCCGAACAGACGGGAATTGTACTATATGTCTTATATTATGTTAGAATGTTCGAAATTTAAGTTCGAAAAGCCGTTTTAAAAAACTAAAAATGTGAAAGTTTTCTCTCATCACAGGTCACATAAAATCAACCATAATATTACAGCATATAAAACCTGCTTATCAGCAGAAAAATGCGATATGAGACGCAGGTCCCCTTATCTTAATACTTATGAAATTTTACGTAAGAATTTCTCAAAGTTTCGTAATTAAATCGCATTGAGCAATGGATTTCTTTATAACCTACTAGTCCTACTACCCTAGAAATTTTGAATAATTAGTGATTATGAATAATAATTAACTAATTTTATTATGGCTCTTTAATAAATTATTCAATATAATCAATAGGAGAAAGGTAAATAAACTTATTCGTAGTTTTGGCTTCATATGTTTTATTTTGTGTATTAAAATCGTATCAATCCTTGTTAGTATAATCTGCTGTCCGGCACAGGTCTATTTTGTAACATCTCCTTGTGAAAGAGTCAAGCAGTAATGTGAAGCATTACTGTGTTTCTTTTTTGGGTATTGGTGAAATTACCGGCACATGGGACTTGTCAACTTATGTCTCAGGGTGACGGGCGCAGTGGCAATGCTCCTCAGACCTTTGTGATTTAAAGCTCTGCGTGGCACTGCAGCTGTTATGGACAGGCGTGTCGCTTACTACCAGGTACACGACTTGTTCATCCCGTCTGAGATGCCCACCGCAAGGAGTCTAACTCGGGTCTCCTGAATGGCAGGCAAGCATTTCCGAATTAGACTATTATTGCTGCATCCTTGTAAAGTCCGTGACTATACATGTCAACAACAAATTTGTTGTAGTTGTTAATGATCGTATCAAAAATCTAAATATGTGTTTATATCACAAAATTCTTCGAATTAAGTAGATTAATAATAAATCGATATGATTATTTCGTAAAAAAATGTTAAAATGCGATAATCACTATGCTTAAGCCACCTCTCTATCATTTAACGCAATGTTAACTCTGTAATCAAACGATTCTTTTTATTACTAGGTTAATATTGCGCTCTAGAAAAACAAGCGTTTGCCATAATCCCCCGCACTTGGCAAGTGCGTCGTCTTTACAAGAACTTTGCGAAGTAATGTTTTCAAGAATAGGTCATTTTAAGTTTTTATTATAATCATCGGCCGCTGAGAAAGGTTGACTATCATAGTAACAATAGGAACAAATCTACCGTAAATTGTGGAACGGAATCACTTTAAAAAGGGGACAACTTCAAAAGTGGTCATATTAAGAACTGGTATTTTATTATTTTTATAAGAAGATATATATATTAAAAGACATTATAAGAAGTGGTAATTTTTAATTAAGGTCACCAATCAACGAAAAACATTTGCCAGCAGTAAGAATAGGGACAAATCAATCGTAAATTGTGCGACTGAATTACGATTGTTCGTAACATAACTTTTTTTTATTACAAAAAAAGCGACGTCAAAAGTTTGCTCCGCTTTCGCTGTCTTCGTTACCGTGGTCTCCTCAACGATAATTGAAACGCATAATATGAAAATCCTCATCCAAACGATATATGAAACCAATCACATGGTAGGTTTTAGTAGCACTAGAGCTCTTTGTGAAAGAGTTCGTCCAGGGAAGTACTGCCACCTTACCTATTTCTGCCGCCGAGCAGTGTTGTGAGCATTACTGCGTTCCGGTTTTGAAGGGTAAGGGTACTGGTGAAATTACAGGCACATAAGCTTTGTCAACTTATGCCACTCAGATCCTTGCGATTTAAAGCTCTGAGTGGCACTGCAACTGTTATGGACAGGCGTGTAGCTTACCATCAGGTGCACGACTTGTTCGTTCCGTCACTTGATATTATAAAAAAAGTAACTGCTGTACACTATTGTAACCTCCTGAAAAACTTTCCTGAAAAGTTATCATTTTGTAGATGTGATCTTATTACACCAAGGGTGCTTATATGTGTGATATTTCGACAAAAATTGATACTCATTTTTACGATACGTGACGCTTACGAGCTGTAGGTATTCATACCTCGATAATTCAAAGCCTCGGTGGCCGAACGGTTACTACGCAGGTCTACCACGCAGAGGTCCCGCGTTCGATTCCCGGGCCGGGAGAAATATTTGTATATCCTACATTTATTTCTCTCGTGAGTTTGGGTGTAATTTGTGGTTGTCAATGTGTGTGTCCATGGCAACAACACAGAGTTTCCCTAGTGCTTGGCTATGAGTGTGTGCATTAATAATATTTATTTGGTCCTGTTCAATACCGAGAAACAAACGATTAAATGAATAATTATATTGGAAAGCCCATGGTGAGATAACTTTAGTCGTAAGCCTGTATGCTGTAACATTGAAACGACTGCCATTAAAATAAGCATAGATTTCTAGTTTATGCTAAGGCTATAAAACACACGTGATTTAATTAAGATAGCGTTACATAGACTTTTACTGTTCCTAGTTGACTTCCTATTCCTGTACTCATCATCAACCTACTTATACGTCTCACTGCTGGGTACGGGTCTCCACTCTCTCACTAGTTCGCCACGTTGGCCCAATGTGGACTTCACACCTTTCATCACGATGTTTTCCATGACCGAAAAACTCATGGTAAACTTCAAATAACTCGTTGCTAGCGCGAATTCGAACCCACGACCTCTCGTTGAGAGGCGGTAAGTTGAACCAATGGGCCACCACGCTTTTTTTTTTTTTTTTTTTACTCCTATACTAAAAAGCAAATAACTACTAACGCCTGTATTGACTTGTTACTTCTTGAGATGTTCTAAGGCCCTGGTAGAGACTTGAAATTGTCAAACAAGTAATTTCCCCGACCTTGAATGACAGCATCCGCTGGAGCACGTAGACTAAACTATTCCATAGACAACAATAAGGCGTGCGCTTGCGCTGCGGCGCCGGCGCAGGGTCAACGTCCCTCCACGAGTTAAAGCACGAGATTTCTTAAACCGATCCGCTTATTAGGTATTCTATATCGTGCAGGCTTGTGTACTGTGTGGTAATGGTGAGCTTGTTTGGTTAAGCAGCCAGCTTATTTTTGAAATTGAAAAGGTTTGAAAATTTCTATTTGAGACAGTGTTTATTTCTTGCCAGTTCGATTCATTATTAAAGAAAGAAACACGAGTAGGTGCCGTGCATGAGAAAAAGATTCGAATTTGTTAAAAATGAATCGTTAGATAAACACTGTTCAACTATTTATGTGTGCCAAATACGGAACTCGCGAATTCGATAAGGCTTCGTTTGTTATTTTTTACACGTTTCCGCAAAAACATCCGAGTTGAGGCATGAAAAATCACCGAAAAGACTACAGTGACAAAGCAAAATTACATAGCTTCCCCACAAAGGAACACAAAGCCCTCTGCCACAACGATAAACATTTCAATTCTTCCAAAAATCAGGCCGACGTGGCAAGCACAAATTTAAAGGTACACTTTTTCTCCACCGTTTTTACTACACGACTAAGTTAGTGAACACCAAAGTTTTAATATGAAAAGTCTATGAAAGCGTGTCACCAACATTTTCTAGACTTTTGATTACATAGATCAACTAATTCCCGACTTGTATTGGGCCAGCGAATAAGTTTTGTTATTGGGAGAAACCCTATCGGAACACAATAGTATCATGACTTTTTTTACAATGTCAAGTGACGGGACGAACAAGTCGTGCACCTTATAAGCTACACGCCTGTCGATAACAGTTGCAGTGCCACTCAGACCTTTAAACCGCAAAGGTCTGAGGGGCACTGCCACTGCGCCCGTCACCCTGAGGCATACGTTGACAAGTCCCATGTGCCTGTAATTTCACCACCATCCGTGACATATGCAAGTCTCACTTTCCAACATAATTAGATTTTTATCATTAATTATTATTATTATTTTTTGTGTTGATTCAAATAGAGCTGATGGATCACATTCGTGACATGCAGTTTCATTTATAAACATAATTATTTTTTTATAATTATTTTTTTTATTTGTGTAGATTGTGTAGAACAAATGTAGCTGATAGTACACGTGATACGATACAAAGTGCAGGAAAAACGTATCAGATTGTCATTTGTTTCTTTTCTAACCTCGAAGTAGTTGGTCGGCCGGCCGTCAGAGTCCTTTTGTTCCTTCAAAATCCAGATGTTAAGTTCGTTGAACTCTAGACATAGCCGTTCGGATACTTTACACCTTGTTATTCTGATAATTTATCGAACGACTGTTAAAAGAGACTACAATTACGTCACACCTTAATAACGAAGTGAAGAATTAAAAAACTCCCAAATAAGATTTAAAAAAAACTTACTTCCACCAACAATATTATGTCATCTGGCTAGTGCCAAATATATCAGAATTTCTGTTTGATGTGAAAAATTATTTCGTATTTTTTTTTGTTTATTCAGTCTACTTACCGAAAATTTATTTTTTGTAAAAGCGCAATTTAGGAAATAAACTCTCCTAAAAATTTGGCAGTTCTCTGGATCGAGACGAGGTGACTGTAGTGTACATCACCAGTCGACCTAACCCACAAGTATGCCGTAAATAAATTATTTGCATCTACATCACTACATACACCGTGAAATAATGTAAATAACTCATCAAAATTCTAAATATTAAAGGATACGATTTATGAACTTGAGAAGGAAGATTTACGTATTATGGTATACGGAAGGGATAATACAGTAATTACGCTGCTTCTAACGGACTTAGCAAGACAGACAAAATGTTCTTAACTTATTGTACAAGTTACACAATGTTATATATATGTACGCTAGTAGAGAAACAACCGCAAATAGTTTATAACCCAACAAAATAGGTCATAATAATTTTATTATGACCTATTTGGTACACTTAAATTTAGAGCTTGCACTATTGACTTACAAATAAATTGACGACGGGTCTAATACAAAAACCACGAAAAAAATGTCCCAAGGCAAGGTAGTGGACTGGACATGTAAAGGAATATGAAAAAGCTAAAACGTTGAATTTAAATTGTAAAGTCATCGTAGTACTGTCTAATTTTGCTTGCTTCGCTGTCAGTCGTACAAACGAAGACTAAAGCGTGAATGACGCTCTGTATACGATTTTAACGCCCTATAAGTTCGGACACTTTTTAGCGCGGACCCGACGTCCGTATGTATTGTAAGTCAATGGCTTGCACAGAAAAATTAAATAGTTTATAAATATTAACACATTTGTTATAACTACAGCGATTCGCTACACTGTTGTAGTAGAAGGCTGATTTCGCACAATATTTATCTTTGTTTATTATTGTACAATAAGGGAGGAAAGTACTACTTGTGACTTGAATTTTTAAGTTACATTATACAGGCCGGTCCTCGGCTATGGAACACTAAGGGAAAATACTTTTTAATATTTATAGACAGCATGTTTTGCTTTATGAAAACATTATTTTATTTTTAAAAGTAATAGTAACACTACATTCAAAGATTAAAAAAAAAATTTTTAAAAAAAATCCTGGAATTTTATGATGCCGATCGAATGGATCAATATTAAAGATTAATTTATTCTAAGGAACATAGTACCTTAAAGGTAAAAACAACCTGAAACTTAAAACACATTGACATGGGTCTTCGACTAGCAGGTTCCGTCACGATATTTACCTCCACCCTAAGCGAGAGAAATTGCTATCAAATATTCACATATTCCTTATCCTGTTGTAAACTAGGTAGATTTTAGAATCCTCTTTATAAACCCTCCCTTTGAGTATTTATATTGAAGATGAATCCTTAATCCGCTTTATCCGCACTTAACTGAGATTTACTTGAATCGAGATAATCTGTTCGGTTATTGTATAGCGTATATTTATATTTTTTTCTCAAAGAAAGTAACGTTTTAGCCTCTGTACGGGTCCCATGATCACTGCTAATTGAAATGTATTAGTCGCCAAACGCTTTTCTTTTAGTTAGCCTGTCGTGTCCAAAAACCAAATGAAATCGCCTCCACAGCTGCCGATGTGACACAATGTTAGGCCAGTCCTTTATATATGCGCCCAAGTCATCCACCGTCTACTTCTTTGTCTGCTTAGTCAACGCTGGCCGTTCCCCGGTCAGTCCTTTTCCCAACATGTGCTATGAGTGTCTTGGAGTTGGAGTGTTGCGGATTCTAACCCTTTACACCTAATATGCTGCGTTCAATCTTTAACAAATCTTGATCACGAACAAAACAATTTATTCTAAAAAAATTTGTAATTAGATCCGAAATGGTTCCGTTTCCAACTTGTAGCAATCGCGAAAACAAAAAAAGAATAGAACAACAAGTACAGAAAATATAAATAAAATTTTATGCACACAAGAACAGAAATAGCGATTTCATACTTTCATTTCACTGGCAATACCAAATATCGCAATATCGTTATATTATGTGTATCGAATTTGGAATCGTTTTTATGTTGATATAGCAATTTTAAAAATTGTTTTATATGTGCTATTATTTTTAATAGTAGGATATGCCTAATAGATTAAACCATCTTTACGCAAATTTAATAAACAGTATATATATTCTTATTTCAATTCTAAAAAAGCTAAATAAAAAATTGTCTCGTTTCAAGTTCCAAAATAAGCCTACTTATTTTTTTATAATTATACTCGTAGCTGAATAAAGGTCTCTCAGTTTCTTCCGGCCAGTTCAGTAATATTATCATCCAGTCTCGCTTTTTAGTTTCAATATATTACGTTTTGAGTTCCTTAATTATTTGATACCTTTTTCACATCTTTTTCTAGTTGATACTTGCTATTGTGACATGGGAACCAACCCTTAGTTTGTCTTGTTCACAAAATGTAAGTAATCTCACTTTTTAGAATGAATCCACGTTCATCATTCATGTTACGTGTTGTGGTTACGCTGTAGAGAAAAGTAATAAAATAATATTTGCTCTTCACTGTCGCAGCAAGATGACGGTCTTTGCTATATAAACTGCATTACTTGCGAAAATTTCTGTCACTTTCCTCGTCAACAGTAAGCTGTTAAACGCATTCGACTTCGACCTCTTGCCTCTTGCAGCAAAACACTCGTAACACTTACAGAGACACGGGCGCAGGTCTGGACGGGCGACATTCCACGCATACGAAAGCGAGAGTCGTACGCAATCGAACGTTTACCGGAATACAATTAGATTACGATTTTTATGTTGGAAGCTGAACGCTATTTTTGGGATACTCGTTTTCGAAATGTTGACCGCTTCTTAACTCCCACAAAAAACGTGCCGTAATGTTCAAAAACAATCCTCCAAGACAAACGTAATTGTTATTCAACAAGGAAAAAAATACTTTGTACTCACTCCCATTGTAAAGTGACGGGTGATAGACGTTGAATTTGACAACTGCGCGAATACTAAATACTTTGTTTACATAACCGAGGTAGTTTAAGATCTTAGATTTCCCACTTACGCGAGAGAACCAGGTGACCAGGACACAGTCATCAACAACATCACAAAAGGACAAGTAGTAATCAAGTGATAACTACTTATCCTCCTTCGTTAATCGTGTTAATATAATAAATGATTTCATTTGAATTTACATTGGATCGTGTCATTGTCTTGTCTTTATCGGTTTGGTTTTTTGATACTTATTAATATTATATCAGTTGTTTTGTCACTTTGCCAGTCATCCAGCCGTCAGTGATAATGAAGTGTGGGATTTTTCAGAATTAGATACTTGTACATACGCTATCAGTGAAGTTTTAACTGTAAGCCGCCCAAAATGCATGTGTTACTTCATACACAGGCAATGTTTCGATTATACAATTAAACCAGAACAATAAAACTTTCAACATTCCAGAGTTATTCAATTAACACAATGGGTTTTAATTTGAATGTGTTTTACGTAAGGGTCCACAACAGTCATTAAACGAGTGAAGTTTTTTTAATACATCTTCAACATTATAACGTAATGGGGGCTGGATTTGTTCACACGTGATGTTAGAGGATCTGATTTCCGTACAAGAAAAAAGTGATACAAGAATTCTCTCGTTGGGTATCATGTAACTCGTTAATGAATGGACGACTCTTTAAAATCTTCTCATGACCGAAATGTGGGGTCGTATTCACCGCGGAAACGTCTCAAGCTGCGGAACGTGAGTCATGATGAAATTGGTGTCAAATTTTGGCCTAAAGACTTGGAAATCTATTAAAAACATCATTAGGCAGAGCTATAGCTGTGAAATAACTTGCGTGTCATTCTGCTGTGACATATTTTATTTAATATCTTTTTAATATCGCAGTTATCACGAATATACGTCTCTTATAATTCTGATGAAAAAAAAAATCATTTAAGTCAGTAAGATGTTTTGATGTGAATAATTAATGTTCCTCAAAATTGTAAATTTTTAACTCTTATTTTTCATTTATTTAACTCTGCTTATACATGCAGCTGTAGCTCAAAATCACGAGGGTTTACCCGTCCACAACGATTCGCTTTAATAAGTTTTTTTTTTAGTTTTTACATTCGCCTTCCATATGAATCTTGAATGCACGCAGGCAATTTATTCATATATTTAGGAATTACATAATCCAAAATTAGAGTACAGATTATTCGTTCTTGGGAGTTCATATTTCTTAGTATTTAAGATTCTTAAATTGTTTAGTCTCCGGTATGCAAATAAAATACACATAATTAACTTCAGTTAAAATATACACAATGAAAGTTTAAATGTAAAGGTCTTTTTAAAGCGTCTTAAAAAAAGTTACTTAAATAACATCAACATTGTATAATTGCAAACACAATTCCATTACAATATTATATACCACTTCGATTCGTGCTTAGAAGACGTGATAAGATTACCAACCATATAAGCTAATATCGGCTTTTGAAATTTGCAATTTGCAAAAAAAAACTTCCCGGCCAATGAGTGTTTAAAAGTATTTCTTTAAAATCGCTTTTACTACGAACCTACAGTGTGTGGATAACAATTCTGTAATGAGAACAATCGTCTAACTTTCGTTGTTTCGAGTTCCGGCTAGACACGTATTCTGCGCGTACACTGATGTTAAAATTCCGTGATAAAATCTCACAAAATGGACTACCATCGCAATTATTATACTTTATCGGTGTTACTCACATGTATAATGTTTATGTAATTCGTATAAGTATTATACCGAGCCAACTGCTTAATTGGCATGGTGTTTTCAATGCGAAGTCATGAACGTTCGTAACAACGCATAAATATTGTTTAAAAATTCAATCTCTGAACTCTTCTCTAGACTGCGATTATTGCATGCCATTGTGCTTGCGCACACAATAAAATGTCTAAATGAATTGGTCTTTAAAACTAAAGGAATGTTGTTTAATAGACGCTTCAATGAACAACAATCAACAGTACCAATGTTTACACCATAAACAATTAACAATAGTTAGTCTAATTTCTGATATGGTGTTTTAAATAAAAAAAAGATCTCAGCTTTCAACTTTTCGACTCATCCGAATAACAGAGTCTGGTGTACATACAGCGAAAATATGATAAATACATTATATCTCGTTATTCAAAATAAGGCCAATCGATTGGTGTTTTCATCGAACAACAGTCGATCTTATACCCACAGCGAAGAACAACGAACGAAATGTACAATGTTCTGAGAACAAGCAATCTTATACATAAGCCTTTATTCTACGGATGAGTCGTTTTGCCAGTACAGTACTCAACAGTGTCATAAGTCAATAATCGTTCTTTATTACGTTTTTGTTATTGGCGCACGCAGAAATATCTCTAATTTACGGACAAAAAAATTAAAAATAGATTATGGCATCATTGTACTCAATACATTATACTCGAAAACGTAATAATTATTATTCATATAAGTAAATATTTCTGCTCTTCACTGTACTATGCGGCTCTTGCTACTAGAGCTGTGCAAGAGATTGTTTGTTACATTTTCGAAATCTTTATATAACACGATAACAACAACAAATACGAATAGAAAAATTCCTTTGCGATTGATACGATCGTATGTTTACGTACGGTCACGGGTAGTGGCATCATTTGCATTGGTAAAACGGTAACGTTTTCACTGCTAGTTTATTCTCAGACAACTCTAATGTACAAGGAATGAAATTCTTTACAATCCCTCCGCATTCCAGCCTATGCCAAGTTTCATTACCAGGTTCACTGAATTCAATAACAAACAAGCTTTGGTTTTTACACCCGATCAGCAGGAATTTCGTACTGATTCGTTCCTGACACCACGTGAAATTGAAAACAGTAATCTTATTATCTTTCGTAAATTTGTCGACTTCAGATAGCTCAATCCTATTACTTAGCACGTGAAATAAACATGTGAAACCGAAATGGAAACTGTTTGTTGACACAATGTAACAAAGACCAGGTCCTCGAGAATATAAATTGGTAACTTAGTCCGTATATCTTACTTTGAGTTATAAAGTTAAATCATTCGAGATGTTTTTTTACGTTTTTTTGATAACGTATTTATGTCATTTATGTTATTTATGTATTATGACATATTTGGTAAAGATCAGTAACGCTATATTAATAACTCCAGAAGTTAGGTAGATCGTCTATTTCCATATCAAAAGATTTCTTGACCTCGTAGCCATTATATCAATGTCGTCTCAATACTAAATGAGTCATTGTCCGATTGAAGCTCGTCATTTACTCCAGTGAATGAATCACGCTGTTAGTATTCTCAACACGCTAAAAGGACCACTGCTACGTTTCTGCCGCTACTCTTACGCAGATCTAAACGCGGCCACAAAGACGTATGGTCCACAAGGCCGTTGAAACCTCATGAATGTTTAATACATATTATGCGTACGAAATTGGCGTTCCCAAAAACGTAGAAAGCGCAAGTTAGTATGAAATTTCCTACTCGCAGCCATAATACTGTATGTTAATTGAAATCAGCAATTACTCGTGCACTTTCTACCTAAAGAATAGCCCCCATAAAATCTTAGAATCGTGCGACACGCTATGGGCGATGTTACGAGAGCATTCGATCGCCGCCGTAGCGAATGGCTCGGCGAAAATGGACCCTGAATGGATTGGTTTTGCTATTGCACTCTCTAATGATGTTGGCTTAGAAAACAATATGCGTTGCCATAATTTGTTTGTATAATGCACTTCTCTATACTGGGATAATTGCAATTGCATCGGTTTCTAATAGAGATTCATTTATTTTATTCTGGCCGTAAGCAATTTTTTTATGAATTTTATATTCGCCGCTATTACATCTAAACCTAGTGCTTGCATTATTTAAAGCTACACTTAGACCGAGCGGTGTTTGATCATTCGTTGCGGTTTCGATCCACACTGTTGTAAAATAAACGCGCGAACTTTTGTCTCTCGCAGTCAAAATAAAATGTATTCCGTAGGTAAAATAAATTTACCCTTAAAACGTTATTTTTTCAGTTACTGCTCGTTTACTGTTCTGACTTTTTTGACGTCACGTCTCACGTGCATTCTATTAGACAAAAATTCGAAACCCGAACACCTTTTTAACGGTTGTATTTTTTTCTTTTTTTTTTTGACTTTTCGTGGTAAGCGTTATAGCTAATAACAGAACATTATTACCTTTATTTAAACAGTTGTCATTTATTAGTGATAAATCACTTATCAATATCGACATTGAATTATCTTACGTTTTTATTCTATTTTCCATTAGAATTATAATTCTTCTATAATTTGTAACAACATTTTTTACTTGACAGGAACTCATGGTTCCGCTAGGGGTCCAGTGGTAAAAACTAATGGTTGTGCTCCGATGAACAAGACGACTTGTAAGGAACTATCGCAAAATGTAAAATTACCACTGCACTATTATAATTATGCATTGTTTCCTGAATACAATAATGTGTACTTTAAGCGTTACAAATGGTCATAGATATAAAAAAAAATAATTAGTGACCGACGGCGCTTAAGGAATTTGTACTGAAAAGATGTATTTCGAATTTCCTTGAAGATAGAAGGGCACTACCGCTTCCCGAATAGAAGTCGGGGCGCCGATCACGTTCTGTGTTTTCTTACATCCATTTCAAACTTGAACGAAGTTCGAACACGTTTAACAAACCTTATTTTTTATTATAATTAGTATAAGGTGACATTGAATACATGAACAGGCGTGTATTTCGCATGTTGACATATGTAAGTAAATCGTCCTTAGCCTATTTTCTTATTGCGATATTTTTAAATTTGCTGTACAGCTAAATTGACATTAGCGGTTTCACGCAGACGCAATATTATTTACCTGTCGCTTTCATTTACAGCAAGAAAGAAAAATAAAGATTTTATTCAAATTACCGACCCATATGGTATTCTTTTTTCTATGATGTCAAGTGACGGGACAAACGAGTCCTGCGCCTGGTCGAATGCGACACGCCTGTCCAGAACAGTTGCAGTGCCACTCAGAGCTTTAAATCACAAAGATTTGAGCGACACTGTCACAGCGCCCGTCAGCCTGAGATATAAATCGACAAGTCCCATATGCCTGTAATCACCAGCGCCCTGAAACCAGAACACAAGATATAGGTAAAGTGGCAGTATTTCCCTGGACGAACTCTTTCACAAGGAGCATTACTGCTATCTTTAAAGTAATCGCAGCTAGATTTATATTCAAACCGATTTATCTATATCGGGAAAACCGTATCTACATAGCCAAATAAGTTTCTTTTGTTTGACCGAGATACTTGATCTCACAAACGCACCTACGTGTGCAACAAATAAAAAACAAACGACAATCACTGAATGCTAAAACCATTCTAAATAAATAGAAATAGGAATAGATTACTGCGGTCTGAGCTTGCGACACAGCTCAGTGTGTACAAACTGGGCTGTAGAGGTGTAAAAACGTAACGCGTTCTGCTCTACTGCCTCTGACGTCCCAGTTTTTCGTGAAATACATTAGCGAAGGACTGATGGATAACAAGGAGCTTATGTGGATGTAATGAGAATTGATAATTTCCACGGATTCTTTTTTTTATTTGTTTATATATATTTATTGGGTCAGCAACAGGTTAACATACTCAACATTTACATGCATTACTGTAACAACACAAAACTGGATTCTACTCTCTATCTCGAGAGACATACGATGAGAATGAAGCTTCATACTTGACATTGTTTTTTAAATTTGGTCGAATATTACTTCTTTGACAGTAATTGTTACGGACGAATGTCGACGTAGGACGAGAGTACAGGGTCTGGTATGTACAGCCAACACATCTTTCACTTAAACAATATTTAAAAAACCTATTTCAAAATTATTACGGAACTATTAAATATACATTTGGTTCCTTTCGTTATCATCCAATCAGAACTTTAAATAAAAGATATAAAAAACAAAATTGCCTGACCGCAATAATTTTGTTCTTATCAAAACTGTCAAAATATATGTACCTTTTAATGTATTGTTGTAAATTGTATTATTTTTCGTCCATGAATTTCTTTTCCACAAGCATTATCAGTGATGTGCCAGTCCTGCAGTGGCGCGGCGTGAAAACTGTCTTTAGTAAAGCCGGCGCATAACAAAAAACACTTGCCTTAACAAGCGGCGCCTTGGCGACGATTAAACACAGCACTTATTACTACACAAGATACCAGTACACTTTATTTCACTGGTTAATTATTCTACACGTAAAAGTGAGCACAAAATATAGTAAATTGTTTTAAAATACTTATAATATTTGATAATACGTGGAAAATTTTAGGCCAGGCCGGTGTGAATCGAGGTATATGGACGCCTCGCCACTGCAGTCCTGACATCTCTTCACGTTACACTAATGTAAAGAAAAACAGTTAATCGCCGCATCTTCGCCGTATCTCGTCCACTGTAACGTAAGAAAAATGCAGTCCTATACCTTTCAACCACATTAATCCTACACCTAAGATTGGGGAAGAATGAAAGCATTCACTACACAATAGCTAGACGTGTTTACTACTGTCTACTTTCTCAACAGAGCGTGACCAGGAACAAGAAACCAATTCAGATAATTAATTCCTAGATTACTCTATTGTAGTTTATACTTTCTGGTGTATTGTGTGCTTTATATTATAATGTTAGGTTTTGAGCTACTTGTTTCTGCTATTATAATTGGACGTAGTTAAACAAAAAGGATCCAATGCACTTGCAGTCACTTTCGAGATATGGCAGTTTGAAGTTTAAAAGTGTTTCTCACTCTTGTTTTATTTTCAAAACTTATGTCATGTAACTGCAGATATATTTATTTATGTTTACATGTTAGATTTTTTTTGCTGATCTAAGAGGTTAGACTTTAGGAGCCGTTTGGTACATATAACTATTTTTTGATAATTTTCTATATTGAGTTCTTTTTGCTTGCCTATATTTAATTGATAAAGTGTTCTTTGGATTAAAATATGTGCACTAACTTTCCAAGCATATGTTTAAATGAAGCATTAAAAATTTCTTTTATGATAATTTTTAGTGAGGCCCTTCTTTTTAATCCCTTTTTTATTCGCTATTATTATGTACCATTGTTGGCTATTATTATATACCATTATTCTTTTTATTACCTGTGACGCATGTAAAGTTGCAAGCCTTCCTGATGCACCGCCTTCCTTATCTTACCTAACGTAATCGACATTTCAGCGAAATTGAGTTATAATAATCTCAGTACAGAGTACCTACTATAAAAGCCGACCTCAAAAGTCATTCATCCACTAGTTTGCCACCTTTAAAAGTTGAATATTTTCTTCAAGTTTAAATGGGACCACTACTGAGGTACCTTCTTTCCAACAAAAAAAGAATCATCAAAATTGGTTCACAAACGACGGTGTCCCCCGTAACATATATACAAAAACACAGTCGAATTCAGAACTTCCTTTGAAATCGGTTGAAAATAGTACTCCACCCAAAAAATTCTGAGCTATTCTTTGTGCCGTAGTACTTACCTTGATTCAATACAAATGTCCAATGTAAATCATTAAATTTTTCCAGTACGTTGTTGATACTCCTCTATGGAGAACAGTAGATGGTAACTGCACAGAAAGTACCTGAAAATTATACGGTAAGGCTCGTAGTTGGATTTTTGAAATACATGTTTCGAGACGGAGGACCTCGTACTCTCGAATTTTGATATTTAATTTTACGGTAAACGCAGTTATTGTCCATGAACGGGTTAACATATCTGAGATCAGAGCGATACGAGATATAGAACCCCCTCTAATCGTTTTTTTTATGTTATTTACTTTCAGTTTTATTGCTAAGTAAAATCAGCGTATATAGGTACGATTATTTATTTAGCAATGCAAATATACGTTAAATGTATATGAAAAGGCGGGCAGCGTATCAACAAAATAACATAATTATCACCTTATAGTACTGTCTTTTGTAGTAAAAATGTAATAAGAGCATAAAGGAAACCAAAATCAATGAAACAAAAAACACTTCTCAAATGAAAAAATGAATGAACTTAAAAAAATTAAATAATAATACGTGCAAACGGTCTCAATGCAGGACTTGAGTAAAAAATTGTTTCTGGCCTTCTCTTAATAGAGTCGCGTGCGCATGCACGAAGCATGCGTCGGCGCTAAATCGTAGTCGACAGTTATGTCATTTGACAAAATGAACTGAACACTACGTACAGTAATAGTGTTCTTACGTGAATGAATAGAGATAGCAAATATGTATACTAAATAACTACCGCTAATTTTATTTTATCAAAGCCTTAACTTCAACTAATAATAATGTGCCAGACAACCACATCAATTGCCTGGTCTCCAACTAGCGAATCTCTGTATTATGAGTACCAGAGCTACGGATTTCACTCTGGGGCACTTGAATGGAAAATCATTCATAATTTAAACAACGACGCTGTCAATTTAATTCTCGCTTTGTGATTAAAATTGACACAATAGCTTCTATTTCTCTACCAATACATTACTGAAGAGAATATTATAATTTTGCTTTGTTCTATTTAACATTAAAAATACTTTTGTAATTCAGATACAGCTATGAATAGAAACAGTACTGTTCTTTTGTAAGTAAAGTACGATGTTTTTTGTACTGTATGTCCTTCGCGTACGCTAATGTTTTAAATATGACTAGGGAATGGAATTCCTTGCCTACAGACATATTCCCTGAAAGCTTAACTTGGGCCTTTTCAAGGCGAGAGTGAATAGGCATTATTTAGGTGTGGTTGCTCCATTGTCGACCTCATCGTAACTTTCCATCAGGTGCGTTGGAGGTCAAATGCGCACTTATTTTACCAAAAAAAAAACTAAAAAATTTGCTATTTTTAAAACCAGTCAAATGCTTCTCGCGCAGTAGCACCGATAGCTATCCTTTCGATCTTTGTTTTTCTATACCAAGGTCAATTATGTCAAACAGTTTCGGAAGAATCGACTGTGACAGACAAACGGGCGGATGTAAACCGCATTGTCCAGTATTTTTTTTTTTTTTTCAATTTTAGAACGGAACGCTAAGTCAAGTTTTTATGCTCCAGCGTAATTCTTATTACAGGATGTGCCTATTTCGGAGAATGCACATGATACTTTTATCGTGCTCGGAAACTGCAAGACAGGAACGCGATATGCAATGTCTTTCGATAATCGATCAATTGCAATACAATCGATTGCTCGTAACACGCGAGTTACCGACCAATGATGTACTTACTGATGTTTTATAAGTGATTTTATGATGTTTTTAATCGACTTTTTTTATGTAGATAACGAACTCCGTGTATTTTTGCATCAAACCATAGAGTTTCCGGTAAATTCGAATAAAGGCGACATAAAATCTTGAAGGTTGGAATAATATAAATTTAATGCTACGAAAAAAAACATGAAAGTACCTAGAAATGTCTAACAAAAATTAAATATTATTGCAGAATTGGGTAATTTTCAGGTTGGTTCTCTCTCCCTAATGTCGATGGCAATTATTATTAATTGAATATTGTACATTATCATGAAGTATTATTTAATATTCCAGTGTAGTATCGTGAAATGTTATTTTATATATCCCGACAATATACTCGAATATTTAAAAAAAACGACTTCGAAAGTTCGAGGAATTACATCTATTAGCGAAGTTTTATTGAAATCGGTTAGCGGAAAGTGCGCAAAACTGGATTCATCCCCTAGTTTACCACCCCTAGAAAGGCAATTCTCTCAAATTTAAATGGGACTAATACTGAGGTACCCTCTTTCCAACAAAAAAAAGAATCATCAAAATCGGTTCACAAATGTCGTACCATAGAATTATCGCGGAACATACACACAAAAAAAATGCAATCGAATTGAGAACCTCCTCCTTTTTTTAAAGTCGGCTCAATTAAAAATTGCAACCGAAATTAGGTAGTTTTAACTAACCTGAAAATTACCCAATTACATTAATTACAATTTAATGACATTTTCACAGTATCCATAAGTCGTTTAGCAATATTTCCAGTATTTTTTTACAACACAACACAAACTTTATTACTGGCGTGTCACGAACACTTTCATTTCGGAATTACATGAGCGAATATTTCGCAATTATTCTTGAGAGACATTGGTAATTTTTAATTTTTGCCGAATGTCTAGGTGTTTATGTAATTTCACAAGGAAAAGAGCATTCGTTATGATTGTCCCGGTGCAACTGTAAATCGAAGAATCTTAATAATTAATTTAACGTTTTGTAACAATCGCAAAAACCCTCGACAAATAATAGATCACATTCTAAGACGATTTTTGTTCCGCTCAATGAAACAATTGACTTTGGAATTGCTTTTGGCATTAATTGAATTTAATAAATAAGGCTGCATACGATGTTAACAATAAAGAAACGGCTTTTAAAACGAACAATTGCTTTTTGAAATCGGTCGGCAGCGCCATTAATTGTTTCAAATGCTTTTAACAGCACCGAAACGTTTTGCAAATGCTCTTGATAGGCTTACTAAACCGTTAACACCCACTAGAGCATCGAAATGGTCTTCCAAAAGTAATAAAACCGTGTTATACACTGCAGATTTGGACACAATGAACTAGATACGAAGATCATCGTCGACTCTCACTGAAGGTTATTATCTGCATCTAATATACTTGGGGTTACACGCCACTTATCAGCTTCGGTGTAATTCTAAAAACTCTGGGTGACGGGCGCAGTGGCAGTGCGCCTCGCATCTCTGAGGACACTGCAACTGTTATGGAGAGGCGTGTAGCGTACCATCAGGCGACTTGTTCGTCCAGTCACTTGATATTAGAAAAAAATAAAAAAGCTTCAGCATTGCACGTTAGATATTAAAGCATACTTACGATATACGTATATAAAAAATTATGTTTAGTGGGGTCCAAACCGATAAAGTGTTTTCGATTATCATCGATTATGTGATGAATATGTACAACCAGTAGACGTTAATTGATATATTACACTTACTTGGCATCAATGCTGATGCGTCTAATGAATGCGTCCTAATGGTCATTCATAAACAACTTTTGTTCAGTATAAACACAGTGCTTATGCATGCCGACAAGTGGGACTCAACCCTCAACTCTCCTTAAATCGATTGGCCGCTACCACCAAATATTAAATATCAACAATTACAACCAACAGTTTAAAGTTGCTTTTTCTGTCATCTCAAAAGAAATTGAAATTTCAATAGACAGATCAAGTGAACTTGGTCGTTCGTACATAAATCCACCTTTGTTTAGCACTCGACTAGCCTTTGGAATAAATTATTTAAGTGTATAATTATTCTAAAACTCCTAGCAAAGAGGGTGAAGTTTGTACCACTAATTTGTAATAGCGGGTGTGTAAAATGTAGGTTAACATCCGCCTAAAATAGATCGTCGCCGGTCGTTCGCAGCTATGAGTGCCGAAAGCATGGATACGGTTGTCACGAAAAAATTTACAAAAATCGGTCGGATTATATTTAGCTAAAATATTTATTAAGTGAAACAGAAACGTGGGATTTTGTATTATGATTTCGAGTTTCTTAACCTCCTCAATTTAGAAAGAAGTTGTTTCTTCGATTATATTTGCATTATTTCTTCAATTTGCATATTTTTATTTTCAAAAATACCATTTTTAGATTGGTTCACTATTAGTGTGCATTTTGTGTAGGTTGACGGATATAGATATAATGTTTCGCAGTCGTAAATATTTTAAGTTAGAATAATGTTCTAAGCCGTTAAAAATGTTTTCGTTAACTTTAGATAATGAAATATGATTTAGATAATGAAAAGAAGCAGGAAATTCTCCAAATGATGTGATTTTTTTGTATAAAATTTCTTATAAGTAATTGTGTGATATTCGTTGTAAATTTTTTACTGTAAATAATAATAATACTAATAATTGCGTTGTCTTTATTATTATTATTAGGACCCCGAACTAAAGAAACCCTGGACCCGCGGGTGCCTTGGACACACACATAGACAACCACAAATTACACCCAAACTCTGAAGAGAAATAAATATAAGCCGTGCAAATATTTATCAGGGCCCAGAAATCGAACCTAGGACCAGAAATCGAATTGGAAATAAAACTATTTTTTTTTTTCAGATTTAAATCGCGTATTTATTTGACGACCTCGATTGCTTAACGGTTTACATTGCGGGCGCTGGATGCGGAGGTTCCGGGTTCGAGTCCCAGTGGGACCAATTTGGGAAATGAACTTTTCTAAAATAGTCCAGGTCTGGGTGTTCTGGGAAGTCATTCGCGTTTTCCGATAACAGCCGAATATGATTATTCTTTAGATATTCCTAACCGTGTAAAAACTTCACTGAAGCTATTACGCCTTATATTAAACATTTTAACAAACTTTTAATTCAAATTTAGAATGTCGTAGCGTAACTTTAATCGAATATGAACCTTATATCAAAACGCATAAGTTTGTTTTTAATTGTAATAAAAGGATATTATAATGTGAATAAATACATTAGAAAAATAACAATAATAAATCTATTTATCAAATCAAAATTACTTTATTTGACTTTATTTGTTTTTCACACTCATATCCCCGCACTACGCTGTGTCGCGGGAGCCATGGACACACATTGACAAGAACAAATTACACCCAAACTCACGAGAGAAATAAATGTAGGCCATACTAATATTTCTCCCTGCCCGGGAATCGAACCCGAGTGTGCGTGGCAGACCAGTATGGTAACCGTTCGGTCACGGAGGATGGAGGTGAATTGAATTGAATTGAATTCAAATTAGCCGATGTTAACCGCGCTGCAGCCGCGCGGCAGCCGCGTGGTGGCCGCGCGACTGTCACTTTTCATACCATTCTAGTCGCGCGCGGCCGCCGTTCGGTTGCAGCGCTTCTAGAAATTGTATGAAAAGTGACAATCGCGCGGCCGTCACGCGGCCGCCGCGCGGCTGCAGCGCTGATGCAGCGCGGCTAATTTGAACGCGCCCTAAATACTATAAATTAATAAACACACACTCAGATATAATCACACCACAAACACACCTCATAATTCTAAAATGTTCTAGAACAATCCCGGAATTGTTTGAGAAATAACCACTGTATACATTTTCGTTTCGATTTTCGAATGTCGACAACGACTGAGACCACAACCAATCAACAAACATTGCAAGTTTCATACATCCTTGTCCAATGTCCGCAGTGTGATGAACTCATTTCCGCTCCTATCGGCTCACTAGTTTTGTAATATCGACCTTCTCTTGAATAACTGTCATAATTCACATTATGCAAATTTTTCACTTGAACATATTTTCGGTTTAGCACACATCTTGAGGAAGAAGAAGAAAGAAAAGAAAAACGAGGAAATGTTAAAAATAATGCAGGAAAAGAGAAGATTATTTAATAGACATGACTCATTTGCCTCCCTTAGATAGAATATGTTCTTCAAATTAGAATTACCAACAAAAAAAAGAGTTACCGAAATCGATTCTCAAATGTTACACACACAAAAAAATACAATCGAATTGAGAACCTCCTCCTTTTTTGAATGTCGGTTGAAAATAAACAATCGTAAGTTGCACTGAGTGGCGTTAGCAGGCTCTTTTTCACACCTACATTTTCATTTTTAGACAAAAACTCGCCTCCACCCGCTACGCTCCTAACAAACCTACCGACTTTTTTAATAAACAATGAAAAATAAAACAAAACAATAAATATCTTGTCCAATTACGCGTATAACACGATTATTTAAGTATCTATCTATTAATAAAAAACCAGTCTCTTTGCACTTCATCAAGTAAAAAATACATACATATGTATCTTTGCCAGGATGTAGTTACTTTTGTTGCTTCGTGTATAACATAAGTGTGATGAACTCGTTTTCCGCTCCCGCCGCCGGCTAATTCTGTAAAACTTACTATGAAATTTCTACGCTAACAAATTTCATTGTGTCATTCATGCAATTTACAAACGCATTTGTAGTTGTTAACAAATTATACCGCCACATATGTTAGTAGGGTTCGTTAAACGAGCTGCAAAGGTAAATTTGGACAATTTTTTTCCTTTATCAACATAATCAAACTTAGAACACCCATCAAACGTTCCTAATGAGCTTATGCCATAGTGCGCCACGCTGGCCCTATGCGAGTTAGGGACTTCACACGTTTTCGAAGGGTTGTGAACCTTCTTTGAAGGTAAGTTTCATCACTTTTTAGTAGCAGTAGAGCTCTGTGAAAACGTTTGTCCAGGGAATAATACTAAGTAACGGGACAAACAAGTCTTGCGCCTGATGGTAATCTACACGCCTGTCCCTAACAGTTGCAGTGCCACTCAAAGCTTTACATCGCAAAGATCTAAGGGGCACTGCCACTACGCCCGTCACCCTGAGACATAAGTTGACAAGTCTCATGTGCCTGTAACTTCACCAACACCCTTACCCTTCAAAACCGTAACACAGTAATGCTGACATTACTGCTTGACGGCAGAAATAGGTAAGGTGGCAGTACTTTCCTGGACGATCTCTTTCAAAAGGAGCTCTACTGCTACTAACGCTACTGTTGTCTGGAAGAGATTGCTATACAGCAATAAGGCCGCCTGCTGTACCTGTCTTTTTATTTTTTGTATTATTTGTATTTGTCCCAGTGCGCAATAAAAAATATTGTATTGTATGCATTCACTAAAATGCACTTCGAAAGACTAAACCAGGTGTAAGATTTTTTTTTTAATAATATTACATGGGCGTGCACATACGGATTAATAATATCTATTATGTAAATAAGTCATTACATTGATCAATTTTAATGGTAACCAGATGTCAAAATAATACCGTAATATGAATAACGTCAATAACGTCCAATGTAAAAAATTTGACAATGACTTTAGGAATTTATCTAAATTTTTTTTTCTGTGCTATGAGTACTAAGGCAACAGAATTAACTCCGAGGTACAATCCAAACAATCACACTCGAACCAACCGTTGGGTCACCGAGGTCGTCAAGATCTTATTCCAGTAACCAACTTACCTTAGCAGATTTGATAACATATCAAGAAACCGTTAATACAGTTTTCAAGCAATACTTTGGGGCTATCGACATAAGAAACAAGTCTGAATTAGTAAACACTATTTTCCGCTACACTGAACCCAAAGAATGTAATAGTCATTTCCTAGTAACAATATTATGTCATAGTGATATTGATATTGTGCGTATCGGTTACACTAGTTACCTAGTTATCAGTTTCATTCACAATTTCCCTTCAATTACACAGCTGAAATTGGAGTAGTGCTATTTTACGTACTACTATAGTTGGGCATCACATTGCATACGCTATTTCAAATGATATGATGATGTAAGAAATTTAAATATTAGATTTCTCGTAAAGTTTTATGTAAGAAGGTTTTTTAGCGTGCAATATACTTTCGTTTAGACACACGGTGTTCAAATGGTAACTTCGAGATGTTTTCTTTAGATTAAAATTATTTTTTGCACTCGTGTTAGTTAGTTAATATTATGCAGAAGCATTGTAACGTAACGCGTATACTTTATTTGCTTCTTTGAAGATACGAAACAAAATATAATGTGCAACGTTAAATAGGCGACCTTCCTATTAAATAATACTTTTATTATTTATATCTCTTAGCCAGTGTTGGCAGTAACTGTACTTACTTACCTAATTTTCAAGAATGGATGATTAACGAGATGATGACCCCCGACACCGACTTGTGAACCGATTTCGATGATTTTTTTGGTTGGATAGGAAGTAGAATGGTGCCATTTAAATTTCAAGTAAATAAACCTCTGAGGGGGAAAATTAGGGGATGAATCCAGATGAATTATTGAAATTCACCTACTTTTCGCTAATCAATTTCAATAAAACTTGGCACATAGTTGTAATTCCAATGAAAATACAATTTAACAGTGACCTGGAGCTGGTCTAACGATGGAAATGCCAGACAAATGAGCAGCCTACCAGTGTACAGCATCTACTTTGTCTTTGGGCTCATAAGTGATTCGTTTTAACGAGAACTTCCATATGCTTTTCAGTTATCGCTGAGGCGACCATGATAACGAACTCTTCTAAAGCGGAGAAACAAACCTTTGCAGTCGGTTTTCTTTTTAATTAAAAATATATTAATTATTTATTTAACAAAATTCAATGCAATCATTCCAATATTCCAGACGTAGTTTTATTCCCTCTATATATATTCATTACTACTTCCTTAAAGTTTAGGCAAATATACTCTACCTGCTCCGATCTCTGCTTACAGCTCGTAAACACAACTGAAGCAATAATAACAATCGTCTCAACGTTTCCTGTTACATTATTAAAACAGGGACAGTCCCAAGTAAAAGTAACATTACTTGCCCACTCATCGTAATTACTTAACATTAACACATAACTCCAAAACATAATGAAAGACTCTCTAACTGAAAGTGAAATGTCGATGCGCACGCACTTATTACATTTTCCATAAGCTAATTTGAATTTCCGCATTTCGACTTGGTGTTATGACCCTTGGTTTGGCTTGTGTTGCGTTTTATTTGAATTATAATTGGTACTGTACGTCCTAGAGACACACAGTGTATCTTACGCGCAGGTGTCTTTTATTTCGTCCACCATTTCTATTTTCAATTTATAAAAAAAATATAAAATTTTATTTTATGAAAATCGTTTGGTAAGACGCGCGACGGTATAACACGCGAAAATATTTCTTATTTCAAAGCCGTGGGAATCCAATCCACTTCCGAAAATTAGTTTAGATGAAAAGCTTACGTGTCTTCCACAGTATGTACTTTGAGCGACAGAATACATATGTATGTAAGTGTATGTATATAATGTAAGTATCTTAAGAAGTAAACAGTAACTGTCGTGTACAGCTCAGAGACGTGACCTCCGTATATTCTCAATTCACGACACATCTGTTTTGCCTGTATGGCGTTCTTGTAGCAATTGCGCCAGACCGAAAGCCTCATAGAATAGAACTTTAAAGCTAGGTGAAGGTCTATGGCTTCATTTACATTACTGCGGAAAGGATTGGAAGCGAATGTATGTAACCGTAGCATAGTAAACTTTATTTAAATTGTGTAACATATAAAGTATATACGAGGCAAAATACAAATCGTGCGTCTACCGAATTCTCGCGCAGCTGCGCGTTTTCTCGGAGACGCAGCTACCGTATTCCGTAAGTTCATTAGTAAGGCATAATTCGTTACAAAAATTAGCTTGTTCTCTGCCTCCTGATCCATAGTTTTGGAACAAATTAACTTACATCAACAAAAGTTACCCCACCCTACATATCGCGTGCAGATGACACTTAGGTGCATGGCAGTTAGAAGCCCTTCCACTGATACGTTACGAGTATAATATCCATGAGGGAAGGGAGTGTCCTTTATGTAACATGAAGCAACGTTTATTAAAGAGCTAAAGTATCATCACTATTCTTGATACTTAAAAGAGTATACCATCTTTTAAACAGAGACCCAATAAAATTCTTTACTGTGTACGGTGCTTTTGCAGACCAATTTCCCAATAACTGACTCTCAATCGCAATAAGCACATTCCAAAGTCGATCTTCCACAGTTTTTGCGTTCCATTTACTCAATTATAAATGTTTCTGATCATGACTGTAGGTACAACGTACGTGTATGGAGGGTAGGCCCACCATAATTAATTCCTCTTAAGCACATTTATACCATGTTGTTGATTCTTCACAATTTATGTCTTTAATATACCACAAAAGTACGAAGGAGTGTCAAATGCGGTGGCCGGGTTTCTTCAATGCCACATCTGCCGCCGTGCTCGCCCTTCAAGGAGCGTCATGCATGGCACGCCACCAAGACAATACGCAACCTTGAACTTCTTTGGATACGGGTCATGGGTTTTTAAAGCTCATTTTAAAGCAACTTGTGTCGATTAGAAATGGTCCAATGAGTATAGGTTTTGATTGATCTGTGAATGACCCGAGGATCATTTCTTTGAACAAAATTGGAGATATCCTTATATTATGTGTTTATATTGCTGGTCCTTTTTTTAGAAGACTAAAAGCCGTCTCATAGTTTTACTTGGTGCAGTACTTAGGAAATAATAAATTTAACAATCGATGAAGAAATATCTTGCAGAATTTATCCACAACACGAGGGTACCAAAGAGTATAAAAGTCGGTATTTTCTTCATTCACAGTACAGCATTTCATCCAACAATGACACTTTCCAGACCCGTGTGAAGATTGCAAGCTTAGCTCGTCGCATACAATAATATAGACAGTGATAAATGTATTAAAATAACATGTGCAATGCCAGGAGGCTTTTGTTGATGCATCGTGTCTCGTTTCGTCAGGTAACCGACGGTTTCTTAACCGTTGTAGCGACAGATGGTGGTCGCCCACACGGCGCCACGCGTGTGACGAGACGTGTGGTGTCAGTGTTGGCGATTCCTATGATGAGACTTTTTATCCATAATATCCAACGATTTTCAAAAGTCACAGATGCTTTTATTAGATTCATTAAATTATAGAAAAAAGAAAGAATTATTTTAAAATTGTACAAGGCCAACTTCTCTGCGGCGTTCGAGATTATGAAGCTTTGATTCCACAAGAGAATCGTTGCTAATAAATCTCTTTACTCCACTATTAAGTGAAGTACCACCTGGCCTAGCAAAAGATGCCTAATTTTTTGGGAATAATATAGTTTTTGCAAAACGATGTCACAAGTCAATGTGGCTACTAAAGTTAAAGTGTAAAGGGCCCGAAACGTCGGTTTGTTTGAAAAAACAAATATACGCGATTTAAATCCGGAAAAATAGTTTCATTTCCTATACTAAACTTAAGTTTAGATGAAGACCAAGCCAAGTAGCTCAAGGTAGCCATTTATCGGCACGGACACATCTCGAAAGTCGGAGTGAAGTGGAAGGCACTTACTTTGGTGACATTAAAATTTATCCTGTCTGCAATCTTAAACCGCTTTCAGGAACAGTTTCAAAATTGTGACCACTACGATGATGCCGATGCCTTTTTGATGCCGCGGATCTTTTGGTTTAAACGAGTTGTACACGGGCATGTTTAAATATGGAACCTCACCTTAAGACATTATATTAATTGCCATTATTTAACCATAAGTGATAAAGCTCTTAGAACACGATGCTTTCCTGTAAATACGCGTGCACATGTGTTTGTATAAAAATAAGCAAAAATTTGTTGCGATATGACGCTTTAACGTCAAAAGACATCATATACTTATTTAGCCTTGTGCTGTGTAAGTACTACTGATATTTTATACCAAACTTAATAATAACACTTCAAAATTCGTAGATATTTCCCGAACCAATATTTCCTAGTACGCCACCCTCTTTTGCTACTTCCTCTCTAAGTCCACTCTTAACCAAAGTCTTAACTCGTTGCAGATGTTAAACTTTACAATTAAACTCGTCCCATGTTCCAAATTTAACTACGTGCTAAATGATGCCTCGTTTAATTTAAAGCCTTAAATTCGGTAAATTAAATCAAATTGCGAATCTCTTGCCTAAACTCGAATCTTTGCCAAACGAGTGTTACCGGTTTGATTGTAAATTCTAGCTGTAGATCATTTTTATCTCTAACAATGACAGGAACAATTGGATGTATGACCTTTAGCGCGAATCTATCTTCACATGTTATTAATTACGACAAGAATGCTTTCAATTAACATATTGTGCCAACCACGTGTCTCGGCGTTCCCATTATTTGATACAAATGTTTAAACATTTCTATTGCTCTTGACACTGTTTGCCCAAGTTCTATTTTCTCGCATGTTTTCACGAGTAATTTTACCGCTCGCACTGGGTCTTCGTTTATATCGAGGTCGCCTTTTTACAAACGGTGTCGATTACGTGCGCGTAGGCCGCTACGCTCTCGTGTGACATATGCTTCATCGAGTTTTGTTCTATTGATGTTTATCAATGCTAACTATCACTTAATTTGAAGACAGCTTCGTAATACATACTTTGTTTAGTACATTAAAGTGAACTGAGTCATTTGTTGGATACAAGTTATCGTAGTCTAGAGTGGGGAGTTAAAATATTTATATTACGAATGATAAGGATGTGTTCTTCAGATATCGTCTCAATGTGCTTCACAAGGAGGCTATTTCACAATACGTTGAACGCAAACAAAGTGCTTTATCATTGCCAGATAACCTCATACAACATATTGTACGTACTGCAACGTGCAAAGGACCATTTTTATGATTTTCCTTTGTTCTTCCTCTTCTTACTCTTCCTTATTGCAAGGAAAACAAGTAGATCGACTGCGTCTTAAATGTTTTATCGAAGACGGGGAGACTACAGTTCATAATATTCTGGAATAAATATCATTTAGTGAAGTGTCCTGTCCCTAATATTGGACTTCCCGCTTTATCATCCATAATATCTGTGAGTCACTGATGATTGAGAGCAAGGACTCTACCACAATGATACACGATCGACCATTTTAATGCACCGCAGTCGGACACAAATATTGTCTTGTTTGTTTATGCCAATATCAACTGAAGGAAGTCATACTTCGTACATGGTTCCACTCTTTTTATTCTACTTGGTTTATTGCTCGTAAAGGAAATTACACATCTTATAGTTCTTTGTATGGCGATAATGGAACGATTGTTTCTTTCTCTTCATAAGTAGCAAGTGACTGGAAAAATGCGGTCTAACGACACCCATTGATCTCAAAAACTATGCCAGCATAAAGCAAATAGCAGGCCACTAACAGTATAAAGTAATGGTAAGTGTCATACTTATAACACAACTAATGATATTGCCAACGGAAAGAATGAAAATTACCGACCTATGTTCACACCACCGTAACATAAAGAACATATAGATTATAACAAGTCGGTGTTACCATTTGGCAACGGCTTTGCTTTTTCAAAGTGTATTATTAAGAAAAACAAAACCGTATCAATTTCCAAGTCCATTAAGAAAAGAATCGTCACGCGCAACTGATTTTATTACTCGAATTATCAAAATCAATGTCTTTTGTTGTCTGTACTGAAATGATCTCTGTCATTCCTTTTGACAAATTGTTGGATGCTGTCCACTTCTTACCATCACAATGTCTCACGTGTCATTTCATATTAGTCCAAATGGTTATTACACGAATAATCTTTTCTGTTAGCTATCGGAAGTCATAAACCTCTCAACCAATTCGAATTACGCTCCTTAAAAATTAATCGACTTTGACGACCGTATTTATCTTCTTAACCTTATAAAAAAATATATATTATGATGTTGGCGCCATTGGAGAACCTTCAATCTATTTCGTTGTTTTTTATTAAACAGGTTATAAGTTTCAAGGACAGTTGTATCAGAATCAAAATAGGTCTGTTTATAAGTTCTTTCTACATATCATTTTGGCTAACCAATTTTTTGAGATTGTAATTTTCGCATTTCATTTGATGTAATCGCATCATCGTCTTAGGAAATAATTAAAGTCTATAACAATTTGAAATAAATGGTACACTTCTACTAACTGATGTTAATGCTTCATGGCCTTATGGAATTGGTAATTTTTTTACGTATGTAATAAAATAAAAGAAAACCGTAGTCTTAACAACCTTCCGGTATCGGATATCTGTTACGGTTTGTCATGAGAATCGACTTGAATGGAGAACCATCTCGTTGAGTTCCGTTGTTATGTTTTTACAAATACTTCCGGTAGTTTTTAACTCAAATCTGTAATATTGTTGTTAACTTATTTTTCTATGATGTGAAATGCTTTTCGCATTCACACATTTTAACTTCATTTCGTTGTTTGATTGTTAGAAACAGGCCACCGTCAAACAATAAATGTGCATTGTGCAAGAGATTGTTTGTTGATCTATTGTTGAGCTAGAGATTTCATGAGTTACAGCAGAAGAAATAATATTTTTTGCGACACTCAGAAAAAAGTTTTGTTGCTTGAGACCCGCGAAGTGTTTAGTTTCTATAATATTTTTTTTATTGTCATGGCACTAAAGATGATTTCCAGTTTATGGTTCCATGATAATAAAAACTTATTTATTGTCATGGAGCTACAAAATTATTTCTACTTTGTAGTTCCATGAAAATAAAAACTTTGTCCCTGTCGGCCTTCAGGCAACTAAGATTTTTCTGTACGGAATTTATGGTGCTTTAGTGCTCTTAAACGGTCGTAGATGATTTTTTTGTCTCTTAGAAGCGTATAGAAGCATTATTGTACTTCTCCTAAGAACTTACAGAATTAAGATTGCTTGCAGCTAAGAAAAGTTACTAAATGGCAAATTATACAACACCAACGATTACAAATAGAACTAATCTCAACTTGTTAACAAGAATTTACTATGAGTTCGTGTTCAAGTTATAGTAAACAAAAGTTTATTGTCGCTAATACTAAACTTGTTACCAATAACTTGGACGAAACAGCTCATAGTTACGTAGCGACTTTGACCTGAGCATTGCTTAGGCTTCTGTGGATTCGACGGTCTAGTAATCCGATTGGTACAGATTTGCAAAGCGGCATTTGCTTTACAATACAATTTATTGGTGTGTTTCGTAATTAGTTTCCGTGTTGAAACCAATTAAGATCTTGTGAGGATTCGTATAAAAATTAGTTAAAAGCGACGAAAAAAATGAGATGAAATTTTTTCTTGAAATATTTGCTGAAACTGAGTAGCTCAAGTCATTTTTTCAAGTGCATAATTTATCTTAAGATCATTTAATATAGCTTGCAGTTGCGTTCAGAAATGTGTTATAAAATCAACCTTGTGCACTTTTAATTGTTTTCCGAGTTTGAGTCGTATGTATACCTGAAATTAATTGAACCAAGATTGATTTTTATCAACGTTCAAATACTTTTTATCATCATTTAGATAATTTGCATGCACTTGAAACTGACGACCATTATTGCTGTGTATCAGGATATCCACTGCTTAAACGGCCCTGGTTTCTAGTAACCTTGCATGAAAACATACATCTAATGAGAGGAAAACGAAGTATATTTTTATTTCAATTTGCGATTTGTGTCCACGGATATTTCCACGGTTGCAATAGTGATTACATTCGGAAATCACTCCCGCCTGCTGTAGTAGTATGGTAGTGTTAAATGGGAACTACACTGGGCTATAGATGGAAAAATGAAATGATATCTGGGCCGTCCACATTTCCAACGCCTCGTGACTCTCCATCGCTTGAAACATTCCCCAAAAAACTCGCGTCAAAAGATGTACTGCACTTTCATTGCTCATCAAGAAACGATCAAGACGATTGCATTATTATTCCTTTTAACACAACCACCTTTCGAGAACATTATAGCTCTTGCACTCCATTCTGAACAGCAAAAGAAGGTAAAGAACTCTGGACGGCAAAAGTGAGGGAGATGATATTCTCCCCGGAAATCTCGACCTACGATGTCGCTACTAACAAACACCTCGCTACAAGCTGGTCTGCTGACCTATTATTATTATTATCATAAGTCTTATTATCAGTCGTGACTTCTCCAACCATCCATAGATATATAGGTCCATATAGTATGCACGTACATGAAATAACAAATCCAAATACATATGCACATTATATAAACCTTCAACCATACAATGGGACATTCGACCCACAGCAGTCATCACTGTCCAAAAACAAAATTCTCACGGCTCTTCCTCGACACGTTTAGAATTACAGCCCGATGAAAAGGTAAACATCTGACCATCAAATGTTCCGGTCTTATTTTCGTTACGCTCGCTAATAAGTAAACAAGCAAGATATACAACAGGGTAGTACAATGAAAAATCAGACAAATTTTTACAGTAAATTGAATACCCATATTATCCGTCGTTGAGGTATTGATAACGAGTGTTCCCTTTATAAAATTATCGTTGCCTCGAGCCCGTTCCAAAATGACAAAACAAAGGTTCTTTACTCTGCATCTAATCTCTCCTTTCTATAAACAGATAGTACTTTCTTAGTATACAATCAAGATAAGGCGAAGTATGACGGATGGGCGAACCAAAAAGCGCGTGATTACATAAAACGTGAAAGTATTAAGTCGACCAATTTAAAACATCATCTATGGTGAGAGCACAAGACGTTACCGGTAATTCCTAATTTAGCAGCATTGCAGAGATAGCTATAAATGTATTATGGGTGGATGATACGGCGGAATTAAAGCGAATTTGCAATTCATAGCTTTGCAGGTTGTTAGAGGGTGTCGTCGTTTTGATTGGATGACGGTGTTACCTTTCATTTTTGGTGAAGTCGTGTTATACCATTCTGTAATATGACTCCATCTGCAATCCCACTGGATTCTTATGTGTTTGATATTAAGCTACTTCATAATATGAAGGTAGCGTTTATAAAATGTCTCTCAATGTTCACAACAGCTATTTGACAAGAATCCCGAGATAAAGGTTTTTTCTTTGTACCTTATTTTCCGGCTATGACACAATATCGCAGGTCTATTACTCCGTAATCCCCTGTAGCTGAGCCATATACCCGTTTTAACATTGTGATAGAGTTCGTCCAGGGCAGTATTGCCACCTTAATGTGAGCATTATTGTGTTCCAGCTTTGAACGTTAAAGGTGCTGATGTAATTACAGGCACATGAGACTTGTAGACTTTTGTCTCAGGGTATTCGAGTTGTGGTAGTGCCCACCAAGCCTTTGTGATTGAAAGCTTTGAGTAGCATTGCAACTGATGAAGCCAGGCGTGTCGCTTACCGCTAGGTGGCATGACTTGTTCGTCCCTTCACCTGGTATCATAAAAAAGTAAAGTGCCGTCTAAGATTATAGCCTATGAGACGATAAGTAATTTGAAAGCTTAAAACTAAAATAAAATCTTTCTTTTTCTGTCTTACTGCAATCGAAAGCGACAGGTGCAATAAATTAAATTTATTTGCGTCTGCACGAACCACTACTGTTCCGTTTAGCTGTAGGTACAGCAAATTTAAAATATCACAATAAGAAAATGGGCTAAGGACGATTTACATCATCCCTCATGGAAGAATGGCATAAGTGGAATTACGTCAAACATAAACAAATTTCTCCATTAGATACAGAGAAATATAACATATATATATATATATTACGTAGTACCAAATATTTGTTCAACCAAATCACGTTTGAAGTAACTTCGATGGTCAAAAGGAAGCTTGTATATGAATGATTCACTGAGAAGTTTAAGCTCAATTTAAATTGCCGCGAACAAAATGCCAGCGAAATTTTGTAATCAAATTGTACACGGCATAATGGACTCTTATGTCGTACGTACAAACTAGCCTACCTGAGAATTCTCCGGAAAACGGACGATCTGTTTTTTGACTTGTGTCTAGTTTAGACGTTACATAATTGACATACAAGTCATTAATGCTATGTATAAGCTTCCATTCGCTTCCGCGGCAATGTAAATGAAGCCTTAGTTAACTATTGGCGGAAATTTTTTTTTACATAAATATGTATTTTTGTACAGAAAGTAAATCTCCGGTAACCTTGTGTACTAAAGTTTTAAATAAACGTATATAAATAGAACGCTGAAGATCAAACTAGCTATAAATATTACGAGTATGTACTAATTACATAGTACATTGGTAATAGCGTTTGTGGTATCTTTTCTTTTATAATATCAAGTGACGGGACGATTAAGTTATGCGCCTGATGGTAAGCTACACGCCTGTCCATAACAGTTGGAGTGCCAATCAGAGTTTATATCGCAAAGATTTGAGGGCCACTACCACTGCGCCCGTCACTCAGAGATACAAGTTAACAAGTCTCATGTGCCTGTAAATTCACCAGCACCCTCACCCTTCAAAACCGGAACGCAGTAATACTGACATACTGCTTGGCAGCGGCAATAGATACGGTGGCAGTACAACCCTGGACGAATTCTTTATACGAATACTGAACTTTCTGGGCACTTGACTTATACACCTAGTAGGGTTGGCACAACTGGGCGCGAATTGCGCGATCGCGACATAAAGCGCGAGATACTGTTATTCTCACATAGAAATCACTCCCTTTATGTCGCTGTCGTGCAAGTCGCGTTCTGTCGCGCTAGCTCTGCTGATTCATTATTCCGTATTGATTTCACCTTTATCATCTTCAACCTCAAAAAGATTAACCTAACGTTCATAATGTATTAAAAAGCGGTCAGCTTTATTCGTCTGAACATGATTGTTTAAAAGCATTTCATTTTCAAATTATAGTTTAGAAAACTGCTTCCTTTCGCTTCATTACAACGGACAACGATCGTAAAGTTTTTACTTACCATGCAAATTACTTTCATTGCAGCAATACAAAGTAGCATTAACATTTTTTTTACATGTATGGAATTGTAAACATTTCCGATATTGTACACGCTAAATAATACAAATTAATAACAAATCGAAATATCTCATATGAAACCAAATACTGCCATAAGTAAAAAATGATGGAATAGAGAAAACGCGATTTGAATATTTTAAAAAATACTAAATGAATCTTATTGCAAATTATGGGATTATGTTTATTTATTCGTAATAATTAGTTATTTACTTAATAATAATCTAATAGTCGACTATAAAAATTTATTGGTTTCATTGAGTAATTATTTTAATTTTCTCACTTCCATCATTTTTTAGTTACGACATTACGGTTTCATGTGCGATATATTGTTATTTATTATCGCTACGAGAAGTTAATATTTGATTGTTTATTTACGTTAAAAACCGAAGATAGTTAGTTAGTTGTTAGATATTTTTAATGCTCACGAAAATGTGTTTCATGAGTAATGGTAGGTTCCTATCAAAAACAAATAAATATACCGCCCTAGTATGTGCATTGCCATTTTAATTATAGAGGAGGTCACCATCATCTTTACCGTTTCATCTAACCATTATAATATGAAAACCATTTAGTGACAGTAAATTAAACCTCATTAAAAAACTACATAGTGCAAGTACTACCACAAGACTAAACATTCCAGACACTGCACTTTCTACTACTGTATTTTATTTAAAAAAAAATAAACATAAACAAACAATATTACTTCATAATGGCTTTATGGCTATTATCAAACAGCAAGCGACCTTGCCACGCTTTGGCCCAGTACCAAGTGCCGATGACTTCTCTCGTACTTTCTACTGGTTTTTATAAGCGCCGATATCAATCAACACAGCCATGATTTCGGGCGTTGACTTTACATTGACGACGTTCTTACGCTTCGTTACAAATAATAGAGTGTAAACTACGTATTGTATTTTGTTTTGTGTGAAAAACTCTTCGGATAAATACGGTTGAACTATTAAATAAACTATGCTGTCCACCTAACACATTTTTTCAAGTTTTTCTTTATAAAATGTTGATGTTCATTGCCATCTCCTCAAGGACGGGCATTTGTCTGAGATAATCTGTTTTTTTTTTATATAGTTTTTTCTTCTTTTTGCTCGGAAAATTCGCTTGCACGTCAGTGTTTTGTAGGTACGTGGAGTCGAGTACGTTTTACGTTGTGGTTATTAACTATGTATATAAGTTTGTTCTTGTTTTTAGTTACGAGAAATTGTACTTACATACATATTTAGTAGCATAGAGTAATAGTAGCAGTAGAGGTCCTTGTGAGTTGGTCCAGGGAAATACAGCCACCTTACCTATTTCTGTCGCCCAGCAGTAATGTGAACATCATTATGTTTCGGTTTTCAAGGGTAAGGGTGCTGGTGAAATCACACATAGTACTTATGAACTGGCGTCTCAGGATGAAGGTCGCAGTGGTAGTGTCCCTGAGAGCTCCGAGTGGTACTGTAACTGTTATGGACAGGCGCGTCGCTTATCACCAGGCGTATCAATTGGATTCATAATAAAAAAAACATGCCATCACGTCTGTCTCCCACTGGAGTCGAGCGACACTGTTTCTTCCAACCTCTTCACTGTTAACATAACCTTTTTCGCTTTCTCCTCTCGCACCAATAGTTTCATATGCGCCCGTTTGTTTTTTGGTGCTTTGAACCTGGCATTTTTAAGGACTTTTCTAATCTAGGGGTCTATTCTCGTCATCCGTCCAACATCAAATAAGTAATACTACAGTAAATTAAAAGACAATGTCAAGAGCTTCATTTTCTTCGTCGTATATTACTTATTTGACAGTAAGCGCCCAGTTACACGAGGAGAAAGTTTTGTCCCATCTTTTTCTATGACCAGACCATCGAAATATTGACTTGAGCATGCGTTAAAAGTCTAATAACGCTTTATAATAAATTGCATCTTAAAATTTCTTAGAACTTCTACTAAAAATTCTTCTTTTCCAAACGTCATGTAAGAAGGCTGGAATGCTGCATTCTTTCATGCCCCAAAGCATACACCTCTCATGTTTCTAACTCATCCTTATTTAACTCAGTATATTACTGCGGAGTAATTACGATATTTTGACTTATTGCTGCGTTGCCAAGTGTACGCCCATACAGCTATGTTACATTGCGTTCTTAATATGGCTTCAATACTGACACAATTCCAAAATAGCAAACGTAGCAAGTAAAAATGGCACGGTCGTTTTCAAACATCATAACTTTTTTTTTATAAAAGAACCGAACTCAGAAGTATTTGCCAAGTTTGATTGAAATCGGTTACCGAAAAGTGCGTGAAACCGGATTCATCCCCTAGTTTGCTATCCTTAGAGGTGGAACATTTTCTTCAAATTTAAATGGGACCAATATAGAGGTACCCTCTTTCCAACAAAAAAAGATCATCAAAATCGGTTCGCAAATAGCCCGAGTTATCGCGTAACATACATACAAAAACACACACAGCCGAATTGAGATCCTCCTCCTTTTTTGAAGTCGGTTGAAAAGTGTCAGAATAACAAAAACTTCAAAGTTTATTTTTGTAAATTTATTATATTTTATAACAAGTTATGGAACAAAAGTTATATAGCCCTGTGAGGGTGTTAGTTTAATTTGTACAGTTACAGATAACTCTGTATAATAAGTTTACTTCCAAAAAAAATACAATTTTAGTGAGTGCTTAAGACTTAATAAACTAAGTAACAGTATAAAGACAAAGGCTCAGCTTAACCAGTCTCCGCATTAAGCTGTAGGCTTGTATCGCTAGACCCAAAATGGTGGACAACTAATCTTTACTATTACACGAGCCAAAATTTAGTTCAGAAAGTTTTAATTGGTCCTTTTAGATTACTAATTAAGGCTTACTTTAACTCTACATATATTTTAAGTATTATTTTTTAAATACATTCGGAGGCAAACGAAGGAGCCAATTTCAAGTTGAATTGGCGATGGGAGGTGGTTACTGTTGGTTATTTGCAACACCAGAGAAGCTGAAGAAGCTGTTGAAGAATGATATGTAATTGTGCAAAGTAAACACTTCAGGAAGGAGCCAATTCAATATCTTGCAAGTTGGAGGAAATAACGTGGTGCCGGCATGATATTCGAATGCCAGACGTCAAGGATCTACTCATTTAGCAGGAAGTTCGAAGGCGAAGGAAAGGAAAATATCATAATGAATAAATCTTCATATCGCTACGTTATATTACGTTAAGCACCCAACTTCTAATAATAATAATATATTTTTATAAGAACATGAGATCATTATTCACGCCAAAGTTTTCATGCTCTGCTCGTCACTCTATTTATTTATTTAAACTTTACTGCACACGAAACAGTACATATGGCGGGCTAATGCCATTAGGCATTCTCTACCAGTCAACCGGGATAATCGGGAACTGGGTTCAGAGTAATTGACAGGCAGTGCATAACATGACAAGCTAAGATTAAAAACAGATGGAATCAAATTATAATATAACTTTGAAAACTAGCTTTGCTTACATCAAAATAGTAGTATTCTGCGATACTGCGTTATAAGGCAGCGATATAGATATAATTATTGTGATTCGAGATTTCTGTAAACCCTCTCCTCATAAGAGGAGACCCAGACCTGGGATGGATTTCACTTGATGAGAATTATACTTATTTATTTATTATCGGTGAACTACATTGAACATATTGAATGTCTTTGATCTAATTACAGTAGTCACGGCGGCTTTACTTAGTTCCCAGACTAGACTAGACGGTGTCTGACATTCCTAACCAATGTCAACAGGCTATTTTCATCGAAACGACATCCAGAGGTGACATTAGTCTATTAAAACTTTCTCGGTTATTTATACCTAGTTATTTCTTTATTTTAATCTGAAGTAAAAAAGTGACTATAATCTTTTTTTCATCTTAGGCTCAACTCACACTGGCGCAGAGTCGAAGCGACACGACGCGTTATGTTTTTCGCCTATAGCATATTCATCTCTATTTTCCCATTATTAAGGTACAAATTAGTGTTATGCAAATATGGAATCGTGCGTCGACGCTTGGTTAAAGTCGAGTGGTTTCGTGCGTCACCGTACGTTACTTGCGCGCAGTGGGGTGTCACGCCGACCACACTGATCCGGGCGGGCAATGCGAAAGTCGTCGCGCGCCGACGCGCGTCACCACGCGTTACAGTTGAAAAAGAGGACGCGACGCTTCGACTATCCGCCAGTGTGAGTTGAGTCTTAAGGTGTTATTTTGTCTCGTCTGTCCAGTCCGATACGCAGTTAAAGCAGTGATCGTTGCTTCGTATTTCGTGGTAGACCTCCTGTTACTATGCTGCTATTTATTATGGGAGAAACAAACAAATGTGTATTTCATTCATTCGCAATGCAGTTGGTAACGTCTGAAATATTAAAGTTCCAGTGTCCGTGTGACATTAACCGTATAATTTATTAGAAATACCAGCAAGATAGTAAAATTATGCTTTCACGCCACAGCGATAATTTACGGCGATATTATTAAAATTTATTCACGAATTGGACTTTCCATTTATTGTGTTTAAACGACTTAAGGGTACGCCGGTATTGTATGCTGAAGTAATAAAACACGCAAATGCCTTTATCTTGATACAGAGAGGAATAGGTTATGGGAGAGATCTTGACCGTACTGTACAAGGCAAATGCGAAATGGGAGAGTGCTATTGCAGTACATTTGAAAGGACAACGCATCAACATTGCACACGCCGCATTTAGTTATCTTTGCTGTTTACGACTCACTGCTGCTGCTGCACACGGCAGTGCCAAACAAATGCCGGAGACCACAAAAACCATTGCTGTACTTTGTTTCTGTGTTTTCTTAGGGTGACCTACGAACCAAATTTAGACGGAAAGTCTTTTTTTTATTAGATGGACTTGCTCTTGACCACTACCTAGCTCTGGAGCAAAGATAGAATCTACGATGGAACGAGCTTGCCCAGAGGCTTGCCTATTCAGTCGCAATTTAAAGATACCCGGGTTGTATGAATTCGGAAATACAGACGCAGGCAGGGAATTCCATACCTGGGCTGTGTGCGTAATAAAAGATGATGAAAAGCGCTTAGTACACCTGAAGGGAATATTAACCAAGTAAGGATGATATCCCGCCGTACGTCTGGATGTCCGATGGTAAAACGGGGCGGGAGGGATGAGCTGATAGAGTTCATGGGCACTCTCACCGAAATATATTCTGTAAAAACCGACAGACGGGCAACTTTGCGCCAGTAGGCTAAACTATGAACTTTAGATTCGAGCTTATCGTTGCCAATAAGTCTGTTAAAATAAAAATGAATCGTATAAATTGATGGTTGTACATTGGACTATGTCATATACAGGGAGAAATACTAGCAATTTTTAAAGTTACTGGGGTCGAGTCACGTTGTAGACAACATAATAGGCATCGCAAAGCCGAATTAATGTTTCACACATTCCGTGAGGGATTGGCTCTGTTTTCAATAGGGCCAAGATATCGCATACCGACTTCAACATTGTCACATACTCGTATATAAAATTTTTGGGTTTTGTTACGGGCGCACGCTTAAACTTCCGTGATTTTTTTAGTCTCCGCAAAAAGAGACGATTTATACGTTCAAAGCATTTGTCAGTCTTTCTCAGGCATCGGAGGTCCCAAAGTAATGGAGTAATTTTAATGCCGTTTTTTTTTTATTTGAAGGCTAATTAATCGGGACGGTTTTTAGCTATCGTGTTTGGCTTTATTTATATGGCACATGACGTTTTGGAGTACACTGTTTAGTATCGAGGATTTTTTCATTTTTATTTGCTACATTTACAATTTTTTCAGCTGTGTCAATGTTGAATCCGATGGCCTATACAGCGTCCAAAGTAAATATTTTCATTGCATCACACGCTCACATAATAATATATTCATTGCATCGCATTCGACGTAACCGGCGCGTAGAATTTCATGCGTTTTGTATCACTAGAAATCTCGGTTCATTGAGCAGTCCCTAATGCGCTGGAGGTTCTGTTCCACTTGGTGGTATAACTATTCCAACAGACGCCACAGAATCAAGAAGACATTACAGCTGATATAACAAACAACTTGAACTAAAAAATCTATATCTATATAAATTTTATTAATAGCTCTTATCTTAAATTATTTTGTTGAATGATAGCGATGATGACAAAGTACGTTATTTGTTTTAAAAAATACATTTGATATTTTACGCCATAACTTGAAGCAGTTACGATTCAATACGTGCCAAAGCTCTTAGAGCAAACGCAAACTCAATATTCGCTATAAGTTAATAAAGATAGGGTGCAAAATTGTCTGAATCTTTGACAGGTAATCAACAAATTGGTCAATTCACTAATTGACTATCAACTCTGATGCCCTTTTTGTTTAGTCAATCAATCGGAAATACTCTTAAAGTCTTTATATACACACTTACAAAAAGGAAAATGTCCACTTTATCGTAAATTTGTAGGAAATTTTCACTTTTGTCTCCTTTTGTGGGAACGGCTCTTTAGGAATTATACCCTACTTATATAACTTCAAGCCCTTTTCTCATTAGGGGTTTTTTTATGATATGAAGTGACGGTTCGCCTGGTACCACCAGACACGCCTGACCATAGGAGTTGCAGTGCCACTTTAGAGCTTTATATCGCAAAGATCTGAGGGGCACTGCCACTGCGCCGGTCACCTTGAGACATAAGTCGATAAGTCCCTTGTGCCTGTAATTTCACAAGCACCCTTACCCGTCAAAAACCGGATCGCAGTAATGCTCACATTACTGTTTGGCGGAAGAAATCGGTAAGGTGACAGTACTTCTCTAGACGAACTCTTTCGCAAGGAGTCCTCTTTAACTGCTACTAGAATAGGTTCTTACTACGATCCTGACACGTAATTTTGCTATATACACGCATCAATGCTTTTATTCATTTAAAAGCAAAAAAAACGTATTTGAAATCCCATGAATTATTTACGGGAGAATGTCCTCAAAAATATCCTCTTGTGATGACAATTTATGCATTATGACTTGTCGTTGAAAATAATGGAAATTGCATAACTGTTTTATATTAGACATTACAAATTATGATTCAGCTTACAATAGGTGCAAGTTTGTACTACAAAATCTACCACAACACTTGCACTGTTTTCATGTTTCAACAATACCATGTAATAAATACAGTAGACTAAACAACCGATTAGACATTTTCAAACATGTAACACGTCTCGACCTACATACAACACACTATTATTTATACCAAAGAATGAACTGACTAAAACTAATAAACCCTATGTGACATTGTGTTGTGATTAATATTCTACCTACATCGGAAATTCAACTGTATTCTCTTATTTCGAGCTATAAATTTCAAATAATTTTCATTGATCGATGGCTGTTTGAAATTTCGATAGCCGTGGGTGAAGGAAGTTGCATCAGAAGCACCTCATTCTGCCTACGAACCTCCCACTGGCGCTTAGTTAGGGCTAGCACAGAGGAAAAATTTACAAAAGCTGAATTACAAAATCTACAAGTTAACCAAATATTTAACGCATAACATGATGCTGTTGTGACAAACATTAGATATTTATTAAATTATTCTTTGTGTCAACTTGACTACAGCAGGCAAATAAATAACGATACCTACTCATCAATTCATATTTTCTCAAAGATTACTGTATTACCGTGTTTAGAAATTAGTACTAAACATTTGTACTGTTACTAGAATGACTTATGGTGAATACTAAACACCAAAATTGTAAAACGCGACGTCTACAAGTTTACAAACAATTGTCACTGTCCAAATAATATTCAAGTACTCGCAAACCTAACATTGGCATGGTCTAAATAACGTAGAAACACAAACACACACAGATCATTATTCTGTATTGGATAAATTTAAAACTTTTACGTTTACATATCATCATTTTTCTAGCTATCTTAACTAGCGTCAGGCAAATTGTCCAAAATTATATGAATACAAGTATATAAAAGTCAAATAAGATCGTACGCCTTCATAGACGTCTTGCTCTGTTACAATATGAATTTCATAGACCACAGTTTCTTGTTTATGATATCAAGTGACAACGGGATGATCGAGTCGTGCGACTGGTGGTAAACGACACGCCTACCCATAACAGTTCCAATGCCACTCAACGCTTTAAATCGCAAAAACATGAGGGGCACTGCCATTGCCACTGCGTCTGTCGCCCTGAGACATAAGGTTGACAAGTTTCATGTACCTGCAGTTTCACCAGCACCCTTCAAAACCTGAACATTACTATTTGGTGACAGAAATCGGTGTGGTGGCACTTGTTCCTTGGATGAACTCTTTCACAGGGAACTCTGCCGACAAGTGCGTGCTCGTATTTGTATAGCCCTTCTACACATGAAACACAGAGTTTCAAAATCAGAACATGTACCATCCCTATTATGAGGGCATTGATTGGCCCTTTGTCGGTGCCATGCTTGAATTACAAGAATGGTATCAAGTACTTCATGATACGCTTTTGTTCGCTGTTTTTTTGAGGATTAGGTCGTCTATTGTTCTGGTTCGTTACCTATTTCGCTACCAATCGACTTGAATTGCTGTTATTATTTACTTAAGCAATCTTGATTTGTATACAATGACTGAGGTTAGGTTTCTTTTCACTTTTAACGCCACTAATTGATTTACTGAATCTTGTAAAATTTTTCCTGTAAATCCTGTAAAATTTTTCTGTATGGGATATGTACTTAATGTTCGCTTTGTTTCTTTCCAGGTAAGCCGAATACCAAATACTCCTCGTCACATCTCCAACGCGTCCAGCTTCAGAAACGTAACATTTGTTTAAACATGTATTGTGTCAAACTCCACATAAATTTACTATTTGAGCCAACTAATACAAGTGCATCAGAAGTTATAATAACATTAATGAGAAATTATTTTATCATCTCGTATTCTACGTATAATTCTGTCTTTTAATAACGAACGTCTGTTAATGTGGAGCATGACATAAAGCTGAATCTAATTATAAACGGTCATTAATACATGACGAAGGACGAGCAGGCAAATGCAGGATGCGCTTGTGCTGACGCACGGCGCCAATCGCGTTTCGTTCGACTTCACACGCCTGTTGCTGCCCGAGTATTACGTACTTACATCCCACAATTTGATCATCCAACTGCTAAAGCTACCTACTTTATTAACATAAAATGTTATTTATAAAGCGAACGCCCTATGCTGTGTGCTGTACTTTATTTATAGTAACTAATCCTTATGGAATTCTGAGCATTCGCCGTTTCAATCGGTAATGCGGCTAAAGGTAATTCAAATAATTCTATTTGTAATATGTCAGCTCTAAATCTTATGAAATGCTGTTGGACACTCTGTACGTTAATAGTTCTAGACGGTATTTTAAGTTGACATCTGGAATTTGTGAAATACCTAGCCGAGGTAAATTTTACCCAACAGAAGTTTTGGGTCCCGTCAGCTTAATTAATCCTCTGTCAGCAATTGCACAGGGCTTTATGAGCTTTGTGTAATCCACTTACAATGCTAAAATTAACTTTTTTGGCTTGTCTCCGCCCATACCTCATGAACGTTGTATGAATTTAGTCGACGGAGACCAGAAAATTTCATGATCTCATAATAAATTATTCAACTGCCTTAGTGAACGATGAAAAGTGAAATGGAAGAACATTCTCAAACCGTTCAATGCGTCTATTGTTTGAAAGAACTATTTACAGAAACGCTAGCATCTCAATAAACAAGAAGATATATCTACTACAATAAAAAGGCATTTTTCTCGAAACAACTGCTGCTTTGTTTGACAGCATAACGCATAATCTTTGCGAAGAGCACAAATTTCATGAATTTGTATATACAAATAAATATATATAAAAATAAATTATATAACCTTCATAGCATCAAAAATCAAGTCCATTAAGAAATATAGGAACGTGAAAGCTCAGTAAATAACAAGCCATTGTCTTGTTCGACCTTTATTTCAATTGTTGGCAAAAAAGTTGAACGAATCCGCCTTTCAACAAAATTTCTACTGAAATATTATAAACCAAGTTGGCTGAGTTATGAATTGTTACTGCCCATTAGACGCGGTTATTGTTTAAAAAATGCTATTACAAGGTTGACTTTAGTTTAAAATCTTATGCAGTTGACAGATTTATCGTCAGCCACGAAGACCAATTTTAAGGCACTAATGATGAATAGTTTCCGATACCAAAACCGGGCGTATTTAAAGCCATCGAAAGCATCTCCTGTCATCTATTTGTCATTGTTAACCCACTTTCAGATATTTACTTTTTAACTCGACAGACGTGCTTAATGATTCAAATTTTTTCACTCCTTGTGACTTTATTGTTGCCAAAAACTTTGTTTAGATACTTTAAAAGAGATAAACCTTTACTTTCTATTTTTGGTTTTGCCATGATTCTCCCACAATTAGTACTTATTAATTAAAGTCTAAATATTTAGAGGCCAAGTTTTATGTTTGTGGTTTTGCAAATTGGTATTTGGTTTGCTGTGTTTAAATGTAGTTTTATTTAATTACCTATCAATCTTTAAATAACAGCCGACGGTAGAAAACCAGAACAGTACTGAATCTGTTTGTTATTTTTACTAGTTCTTGAAGTGTGCAAATACGTAGTGTCTTTGCAGAATCTTATTTCGCATCACAATCTTAGCAACAACCTAGTAAGATTTATAATCTTTTATTCTCATCACATTTCTAAATATAATATACTATGTATACAATACACTCGTGTACATTAGATGTATTTTGTTTTGACGCAAACCTGTTCATTGTACACTGAGACATAATTCAAATTCCTGGCCACACTGCTTACACTATTGTTATTCATTTCCTAATTAGCATCTTTGAGACCTCCTTGTCTTAGCTAAATACGTGCTTGGCGTTAATATTTCGCAATTAGTCTCTATAGTTTCTTTCAGGTCTAATTGCAGATTGTTTCCACTTGTTGCTTTATTGTTGTTAATAAGAAGATGCTATCTGTCACTATTAAGAGATATTTTAATTCTTTTGTTGTGTAAAGTGCTGATTTTGTAGCGCACATTCTTTACTACGTCGTTAAATATGTAGTGCATATTTTTGCGTCTTTTCAGTCATGCTTACTTCATACGACACTACAAAATAAAAACAACCACTCAAAGATAGTCGTAAATTTATTTATTTTTCTAATTAAACGCCAGACTTGGAATATAAACCAGTCTTTGCCTTTTTCATCTTACATGTGATCAATTATTCCAAATGCCACATATTCCTTTGCGTTGCCGTGTTTATCCACAATTTACTCGACATCTGGACCATGTAACTGGACATCACTATCGATTCACTAATATCGATCTTCAACGGTCGGCCTTGGAACGGATTCCGGGACAGTTAGCGCGATCACCGTTCAGATTTTACCACCGTACCTGCTTAATAGCTTTGACACATATTCTCTACGCAGTAGTATCATATCTATAATAAAAGGCTGTGATTTTATTGTTAACAGAATACATTACATTTCTAGATGTATTGTGTTCAGTCCAAATTTTTCGCTATTTTGGACAAAAAGATCCCTTGTATATAGTTACATGTATAGACGTCAAAATATCAAACTTTATAAATAGAAAGTCACTATTGGATCCGGAATCGATTAGATCATTGAAAATCGAAATACAAATCGATACAGCCGTGTCATCGATCGCAATCGGCCTTGGTTTGAATTCCGGGCCAGAACCGCATCGTCTTCGCGACACCATTATCGATTTGTCCCCACATACGCAAATACTTGTATTAGAATGTGCGTTCTGCCCACGCACAAGCAACGCGATACTTTCGTATTGTATGTATGCCTTCTTGTTAAATAGTGTGGATAGCGTTGTCTTTAAGTCTCTGCAGATTCCAGTTTTCTTCCAAATATATTTTAAGAATTTATTCCCTTCTATTTTCAGTGTTGTATGTTTTTTGTTTTCCAGCTGAAACATGAAATCTTTCAATTGAAAATTTAACAGATACTAAGTTTTCGCTTTTTTATTGTGTCCAATTCTTATGTCCGCTTTTGGTACCTTATCAATTTCATTAAACTTATCAAGGCTGTATAAAATTTATGACATAATAAATGAAATAAAATCTATCATCGAACCTGTCATAAATATTGATGATAACAATAAAATGTTTATTGTTGCTTTTCGTCTAATCAAATTTGTTTACACATCATTGCAGATGCCAAACAAGCAATTCTCAGTAAGTTCCACAAATGTTTATATGGCGTCTATCAAGGTATTGGTAAATGTTGTAAAGAGCAAACACAGAATCAAACAGTGTGTTGTTTGAATATAGTGCCACCAAAAACTGGAAATATTTCTATATACAAGTTGAACAACGCCAAGAAACAAACGCCATAGGCGAAGAATTTCAAAACAAAAGCTAAACATACTTTTAACAGGTCTATAAATAAATAAATAAATCAGTCAAATATGAAATTGCAATAAGCGGCTGTCCATTGTCCAAACCACGCTTGAAGCGCGTCGAATGCATTGCGTACGCGCACAATTCTACGCTAAAGTGGAATTCATCTATGGCGAGGTCGCGTGCCATCAGAATGGGGAATGAACAACGGGACACTGTACATGTACACCGGATTCGTCACTGTTTAGAAATGTTATTTTAGTATCAATTGATGCTAATTAAAACAAATGCAGTTTCGTTAGACAACCATCATGAAATAAAAAGCCGTGGTGGCCTAATGGTTTGACTTACCGCCTCTCAAGCAGAGGCCGTGAATTAGAATCCGGGCTCTCTGATTTTTTCGGAACTTATATCCGGAATTTAATTCTAAATTTATACCATGAGCTTTTTGGCGAAGGAAAATCGTGAATGGGTTGATGATGATGGAGAAATTTATAGACGATTTATTGCATTAAGTATATTTAGGACCAGTATCAGAATAATCATGTAGGAACCATACATCTGCCGTCCGCTAACTAAAATGGTACTTCACGTTACACACGTTATCTAATTTTAACTGTTTTTATAAGAATTTTGTGCTCTATCTTTTTATATTTAAAATGAATATTTGACCATTCGTCACTTAACCGCGTTTTAGTTAGTGGAGGGCAGACAAGCGTTTTAGTCCTTTTCAGAATTAATTTAATTCAATTTAACACAAGAGCTATTCATAGAAGTCTCGTCGAAATCAATCAGCAATAGCGAATCAAAGGCATGAAATTAAAACAATGCTTCACCGAGCCACTGAACTTAAATAAACGGCTTTGAAATTTCTAATTTCTACTACCACATTCATGTTTTTATATATTCCTAGCAGTCCCGAAAATTAATGTGAATGTTGATTGAAAATGATTTTGTTTGTTTTCGGCTGGGTCAAATATTGGTTACGTCATAGCGGAGATTACCTGTTTAATTGCGATTGTATTTTTATACCCTAACGTTAGCTAGAAAACCAACCGTTTGGTATTCATATCAGCTTAATGATATCAACCAACATCAATATGACAATCAAATTTGATTTCGACCCCGAATCTAAAATGCTTTGTCACGGAAATAATTGAATTGCACCAGTCCAATTTGCGGAATTTAAACTTAGAATTCTTCACTACTTAGATTCTTCGAGCACAATTTTTTTTAAAAGGCTAGTCACTTACAGGATTTCTAGGTTAGAACGTTTACGCATTGCATTTTAAAAATACTACTATTTGCCTCAGGATATTTGTTCTACGTGCAGCTCACAGATTGTTGCAACCTTCAATAAGCGATTTGGACGGATTTGATAAATACGAATTGCCAACACATGTCCCCAATCGCCTTTTATGGACATTTTAATGGTCAGCTTTCAATTGGCTAAATGTCCTCAATACCAGGTTTGTGTCAGATAACATCGACATTGGTATTAGTTTATTATGCAAGAAAATTAAAAAGAATTATGAAATCGCACAAGTATGAGAAAATACTACACATGAGCTTCTTTGCAGGGAATGATACCCATAACAGTTGCAATGCCACACAGAGCTTTTAATTCGCAATGACCTGAGGGGCCCTGCCACTGCGCCCGTCACCGTGAAACATAAAGTTGACCCTTCAAAACCGGAACGCATTAATGCTCACATTACTGCTTGGCGGCATAAATAGGTATTGTGGCAGTAGTTCCCTGGATGAATTCTCACAAAAATCTCTACTGCTACTATATGGGCTGGGAAAAATTATTTCAGATGCAAAACATTTATAAGTCAAAACGAAAGTTTAATAAAATAGCAGTCCTTTTTTATAGCAATTAGCAAAAAATGTTGTAACCCAGTACCTCCTGTATCAAACGTGAGACTAATCGTCTCACCTAATTCGATGGGGTTACTAAACAAATTCCTCAGTCAAATCTAACATAGTCGCGTCGTAAATATTCAGCCGAGTAAAAAGTGCATCATTGGCGCCACAAACGACGGCTATATTTTTAGACGGACGTACTGCACGACAAACATACATCTTCAGCCCAGAAACCAGACGGTGCATGTTAGTGCCAAAGAAAACGTTGGTTCTAAATTTATCTATCTGCAGAAATAAATTGGTGGCACCGTAAATAGCCGATCTGTGCCGACCAATGCATTTCTGCCGCCACCTTTAACTCTTAACTCAAAGGGTATTGAAAAAGTTGGAATCTCGCTGGAGATTTACGGAATCTTTTCGGGATCTCGACGCGGAACTCCTTGTTTGGATAAATGAATACGGCCTCTGCTATTAGTTTGCTGGGATTAACGTCGCACCTGATAGAAGAAAACATTTATTGTTGAGGTTCGATACGTAGAGTAAAAGAAATGAGCACCATAATGCGAGGATGAATCCTCGACTATATATACCGCCAACATTGAATAGGTATATCTGACGTACCTAAATATTATACTGTGTCAACACTGAGATACATTTTTAGTAAAGTTACATTGCAAGAGGCTTTATTTAATTAACAATGACTTTTCCACAACCAAAACATTTTTCGAGTTTAATCTTCAGTAAAGTCAGTCTTAAATTCCTTATTTACACCCTTCGAAAATTCCTGTGGCATTCTTTTAGCATTTTGCACCCCAAGACATTTATTTTCGGTTATTCGAGACATGCCTTTTACTGTAAACGTTTGTGCCTTCGTTGAACCGTCCTGGTACTAGGATGCAAAGCTTTAGATTTTTTTTTTATGCTTGGTAAAATATTCTTTATTGTTTTTGCAGTAACTATACATCTTCATTGACTCTAAAGCTTGGTATCGGTTTAAATGCTTAGGTAGCAGTGACGAACGTTGGATAATTGTTGCAGATAAACCGATGTGGACTGTTAGCGGTGATTGGAAAAGGAAAATTGGTTTTGGTCTCTTTACATGTCCCATGGTCACGACATTATCAAACCAACCAATTATGTCTAATATTAATGCAAAGTACCTTGATCTGAAGTATAGATAAAAAAATTGTTCATTTAACTACCTTATTCTTAATTTACCAATGAACCTAGACCAATCTACGCTACTTACGATTGACAAAATATTTTAACAATATGCATTTTTTGAGGACTTCGATGAGCAAGCTAGTGATTGCTGCTGAACCAATCATTTTCAGTTCAATAATTTCTACTAAGTTGGAGAATATTTTTTAAGGCAAGCCGCTGGCAATCATGTTCTTTGGATCCTTCGCCACTACTACTTTATTTTGTCCAGTTTATCTACGGCAACTTTAACAGTAAACCTGGTTAAAATCATGACGTATTTAACGAATATATGGTATATAAGTAACATAATTATTCTTCCTCACTTTACTAGATGTTACGAACCGTAACAAATACGCTTCTGACCATTAGCGAATCTTGGTATACTTTATCCTCATGGCATTCTTAGCGAAAGATTTTTGGAGAGGATTTTCTCAAAAAGGTTGAGTTCACCAATCTTGTTGTTCATTTATTCATTATAGTCAAAGGCAGTAGTATTATTTTTATTTACAAAAATATTACCTATATTTGAAATACAAAACCGAGAAAACTGTCCCAAGAGAATGTTGTTCCACTATTTGTAGACATCGTTTGTTCATATTTACGTTAACTGTGTCTGAGACATTGAGTCTTCGAATAACATTGTACCAATACTGTAGACCACGTAAACATTAAAACACTACTTAATCTTCAAGTAGAAAGTTTTGATGCATTCATATATATTGACTTACTTAAATTGCGCCCTAGTTGTTAATTTAATTTCACTCATTAATATATCGTTTAGTTTGTGGAGCAGAGCTGTGATAGTTTGGACAACACTTGTCTCCTACACCTGTGACAGCGAACATGCGTCGCTGTACCATAGTAGCGACCGTCTCAGCGAAATGACGTACCTTTATGCGTTGATGACGATTTGTCGTATGTATCGAACAAAATAAAACCAGATAAAAAGAACCCATGAACACCTGATTAAAACAGAATTTCATTTAGCTATGATGCACTCTACGCTAAGAATACGGTGCTCTTTAACAATAGTACTTTCAACTGAGTATATCGTGATATCCCGTGTATTAGATAGCAATTTTACTGCCATAGCCAACCCCCAACTAAGTTTCTCGATAAGAGCAAGTTCTCCATACGAACAAACTAACACAATAATGATAATATTGTGTACTTTTATATTTTTGTTGCAAGTTTCGGTGATATAAACTTCAAAACAGAATATCACCAGCATGTTAACAAAAGTCCATATAACTGAAGATAATAATTATAGAGGGCTATAAAAAGAAGGCTTATAAAGATAACGCTGAAACAATAGAAGGTGCTGTGCAACAAAATGTATTTGATAATTACACCTTTTATCACGCTGTTATACATTGCAACATTATGTACTAGTATGGTTGAAAGATGCCTTATTGTTTAACATAGATAGAGCATGGGGATATTGGTAATAATTAAAGTTTCTGTTCTATTTCATTGACACGTGTGCTAGACTACTAACTCATAATACGTGCGCAGTCGTAATTTATTTGCTCTGAAGTTATAATTGAGTGTTGTTTAATAATAATAACACTGTGTAATAAATTTTAAAGTAGGTTCTGTTTCTGGTTTCACTGTTTTCGTTTATGTTTAAGAGACCAGCAAGTATGTAGAAAAGAGTAGGTATACCTCTGAAACTTTGCCTTTGTGTCTCTCACAGTGGTATTAATATAATCTCGCAAATGTACACATTTTTGAGTTCTTTCTCATAAATTTGATTTTTTTTTCGATCAACGTATGTGTTCGGACTAACGATCGAAATCGTATTTTTGTAGATCAACACGTGTCGATCGTCAAAAAGTGGAACAAAGGTGTAGGCAGCTTTATTTATTTATTTAAAGATACACCATCAACTTAACACAAAACAATCTTAGAAATAAATATACATAAGTTCACCATACGAGGTGCCAAGTCGCTACAGGTGTATACAGCACTAAACATTTAGAGTTAGCCAATGAGATACAAAGAATAATCTAAAGTAATTATTGAAAAAACATAAAAAATTACAGCTATAGTCTATTATAAAAGATTTAAGATTGAAACAATTGCTTGGACATGCGAATAAATTATTTAGTGTTCGCTACATAAAAGATGTATATGACACTGTCTCTGGTCACAGTCAAGTCATTGTATGAATGCATGAGTCTGTTCAAGGGGCATACCTTCCGAGATTAGTTCGGCCACTAGATAAAACAAATGATTTGGCAATAGGGTCCCCACACTAGGCACTCTACGAGGAACGTTTAAGTTTTCGAAGGGTTAAGTGTTATTACACTATCCTAGCTGCATGGCTTTGAAAATCAGGTCGCCCTTGGACGCCCTAATTAAGAAACCTAACTCCCACTTTTATTACACCTCCCTAAGATTTAGGGTCCCATGATATTGGGTAGTGTAATATACGTTTAACCGCTAGGCTACCGAGGTAGTCAAATGCATTGTTTACATCACCATGACGTTTATCAACTTCCGAATTGCCTCTGGAATTAAGTTAATTCCATTAAAATTTGTATGATATTTCTATCAGTTATTTTGGCTCCAAGTTCGTTTAGTGAACCTAATTCCTGTCTCCTTGGGCGTATTGTAAGCGGAAAGCCATGTACGCACCCGGGACCACTTCACCCTTTGCACTCTAGCTGTACAGCTTGCAACAAGCTCAACAATTACCAACAGGCTGTATTCAAGAAGCCCCGTAAATCTCGCCAGGACCGTGTGAAACACCAGATAGGATCTTTATTCACCATATTCGGACAGCGCATTACGATGCCCTGAAGTTTAAACTCTCCGGGTCAAAGGAAACCCTTATTACGTGGGACGAGCTTTGAGCTTCAATTATGGAAATTTTCACCAGAAACGTGATCACATCTAGCACGTTTGAGACGCTAAGAAGATAGCACGGGGCTCGGTTACTTAGAATTACTTAACGGATTTGTACGCGTTTTGAAGCGCCGCATTCATTTTATTAGCCGACTTCAAAATAGGAGGAAGTTCACAATTCGAATGTATTTTTTTTTTATGTATGTTACGCGATAACTTGTGACATAATTTGTGAACCGATTTTGACGTTTCTTTTTTGCTGGAAACAGGGTACCCCAGTCCCATTTAAATTTGAAGAAAATATTCCACCTCTAAGGGTGGCAAACTAGGGAATGAATCCGGTTTTGTGCACGTTCCGGTAACCGATTTCAATAAAACTTGGCAAATGTAACTCCACGAACTTTTGAGATCTGTTTTTTAGAACTCTGTGCTGAGATACATAGAACACAAAATAGATAGAGATCACAACGTATAAAACTAGATTGCAATCCAAAATTATGCACTCCTGATTTATTCACAGACGAAGGATACGTCAACGTAAATAAATTATTGTTTCTATATAAAATTAAAAACGAAAATTAAGCATTTCAAGTTGTGCTCTTCAAGGTTTGATTTATAAGCACCATTTAATATGAACAGCTCGGCAACCCAAATAACATTGACATCAAATGCATATAATATAACAGTCGGCAATAAAGATAAGTGTCTCGAATCACGATCACATTTTCTTCATAACGTCTCTTACTTTACAGACGAAATATAGTCAATAAAACTTTCATACGCACTGCGCTCCAAAAGAGTTGTCAAAAGGCATTGTGGCATTTGGGAAACTTGGATTCAGTCCAATCATGATACACCCTGTACGATACGAATGAAAAATTTACTAACTTTGTTATAGTAACTGTCTAGTTTGTCTTAGTCACGGAACAAAAAAAAACATTAGAAGTGCAAAACGCAAACAAACATATGATATGCATTACGAAATCTTGATAATAATTGGTTATAGTTTCTAATTTAAAAAGATGTAACAAATTCGGGATTATTAATATAGTTTAAACTTTACCCAGTCGCTATATCGTTGAAAGTTCAATAATGCCTTTATTGCAAGCTATGACGTTTTTAAATTGAACTTTTATTCAACGTGCTGCCATCTTGCGGCCGATAGCTGGACTACGACGAATTATTAACATCTTAATCAATTCGATAAACAGAAAATTAAAAAAATATTAAAAATAAGAATATTACTACGGGTTATATTTTCGGTGCGGCAATCATTTTTGCGCTCCAAAACAACACAATAAGGCATTTTTCTGCGATTTTAGAGAATTTGCGCAGAAGAATGACACAACCATACCATACAAAGCGAAAATGGCAGACTGATCTCAAGTAAGTCTTTCGAGACCTAATGTTGGCACGTGTTAGACGCTGACTAACCATTTCTACTGTATTTATTGTTCTGTGGTCTTAGCTTACGAAGAACCGCTTTAGAAAGTATTTCAGCAATCTTGTAATTTGGCTGTAGCAGCACTAACGCCGGGAACTTGTCAGCACGCGTTGTAGAACGCTTTGTGCTCATATGTTTGCCGTACTGCCGTTCACATCAGAGAACGTACTCGTGAAGTCAAAGTATTTATTGCTTCCATGTATTATATAGCTGTCTTAAAATGTAAATAGTACCAATGTGATCCTGTAATAAAGTATACTTATTTATATTAGTATTACTAAATAAATAAAAATACCTAAACCTTAAAAAAATAACAGTTATTTTTAAAGAAAAAAATTTCAAAACCAGTAATAAAAATAATAATTATAATTTATATAACCTAAAATTATTCCTAAGCATGTAAGTTATAATCAATATGGATTGAGGCGATTGCCGCTTGAAAGCAGGCTGAGAAATTTCGACCAAACCTTCGGATGGTAATCTCATCTGCCGGTGGTAACAGTCAACTGCCAGAAGCTTAGTAAATATCAGAGTTACTGAACACGTCACTATTATTGGACTTTTCTTACAACTATACCTCATAGAATCACCGCCATTTGGCCAGACAAAACAAAAAAGTTTCTTTCTCCTCATAAATAACTTATAGTACCGAAACGTTATGCGTATTTTTTGTTCGCTTCATCGTTGGCTTCACAATTCTCCCATTTCTTACAATCTCAGCTGCATTGTGTTATTCGATAAGTGAGATTGCTGACGTCGTACAGGGGATTTGGAATCTTATCAAAACATCGTAAAAATTAAAATGGAAGTTTCAACTTGAAAATAAATTTCAGTTCATGATCAGAATAAACCCAGATTCACAAAAATTTATATTTCGTAAAAAAATTACGCTGCAGCATGATGAGTACTCAGTTTTTATGTGTCGTGCCATTTTATCAACTTTACAAGTTTTACAACGCGTGACGATGTCTCACATTCAGCGGCTAATAAAACGTCGTCGTGCTTATGAAATTAGCGTTTAGTACAACGGCGTCAAGACGTGCAAATAAGCGAAATAGCCTTCAATTCATCTGTCTCTTTCACTATTTATGGATAGAAGGTGTATGTTTAGGGTTGTCAAATTATGACAGTTAGTTATAAATGCACTCATGTTACATAGAAGCAGTTGAGCTTCTTGTGATAGAGTTTTTTTTTATATCAAGTTACGGGACACGCCGCCGTAAGCTACACGCCTGTCCATAACAGTTGCAGTGCCACTCAGCTCTTGACATAAGTTGACATGTCCTATGTACCTGTAATTTTACCAGCACCCTTACCCTTCAAAATCCGAACACAATAACGCTGACATTACTACTTGGCGGCAGAAATAGATGAGGTGGCAGTACTTCCCTGGATGAACTCTCACAAGAAGCTCAACTGCTACTAACTCCAGTTCGTCCAGGGAAGTACTGCCTTTCTTATTTCTGCCACCAAGCACTAATGTTAGCATTACTGCGTTCCGGTTTTCAATGGTAAGGGTGTTGGTGATATTACAGGCACATGATGAGACTTGTCAACTTATGTCTCAGGTGGACGGGCGCAGTGGTAGTGCTCGTCAGATCTTTGCAATTTCAAGTTCTGAGTGGTTTTACAACTGTTATGGATAGGCGTGTAGCTTACCAGGTGCACGACTTGTTCGTCCCATCACTTGGTAACATAAGTAGCAATGCTGACAGAAAAAGTTATTGACATAGATGATTCTGAATTTTATCTATTGTGATGTAAATAATCATTTTCGTCATAATTGGAAATTACGTCTCTTAATGTGGCAAGTGACGATTGTAACAATAGCACCGCCTCTCCTACTTATAATTTCAAAATTAATCATTTTTATGTGGTAATAATTATATAATATAATTGTTATTCTCACTATCGTTGCATATAATTAACTACCTCCGTGGCCGAACGGTTACCATGCCGGACTGCCACGCAGAGGTCCCAGGTTCGATTCCCGGGCCGGGAGAAATATTTGTATGGCCTACATTTATTTCTTTCGTGAGTTTGGGTGTAATTTGTGGTTGTCTATGTGTGTGTCCATGGCACCCGCGACACAGGGTTTCCCTAGTGCGGGGCTATGTTGAGTGTGAGCGTTATTATTATTATTATTATTATAATTGTTAAGAAAATTATTTACATCACAATGGTTATAATTCGGTGTCGAACTATGTAGTCTTTTTTTTTGTTCATACTTTATCAAAATAGACCTTTCGAGGTAAAATGGACGTACGTCACTTGATATCATAAAAAAAAGATGCGTGCCGTCTAAAATTATATTCGATGTGACGGTGAGTAATTTGACAACTTGAAACTAAAATAAAATCTTTTTCTTTCTTATTGAAAATGAAAGCGACAGGTGTAATAAATTTAGTTCGCGTCTGCGCGAACCGCTAGTGTCGGTTTGGTTACACGACAAATTTAAAAATATCGTATTGAGAAAATATTGTGCAATTTGGTTAAAGGACGAATTACTTATGCACATAAAGTCAACTTACGTAATACACACCGGTTGCTTGTAACGGGACACTAAAAAATCCCTATAATAATGAGTGTTTCTTTTTTCAAAAGTCTGACCGGTTATTTTTTTGTTTTTACCATCTAATTTGAAAATAATAAGTTAGTCGCCTGACATTTGTTCATTCATTTGTTTTAATTTCCCACTAACATGTACAGGTTTGTCGAGCGGTACATGTCGATTTTTCGTTTTTGTAAATTTCGTAAACTTGAAATTTATTAAACTTTCACTTGGCCAATGTTAATCCCTTACGGTTCTTTAATTTTCAGCCATTTTTGGGGCCCTACTCAGTGGCGTAGCGTCGATTATTGCCGGCCGGGGCCAACCTTAAATTTTCACGATTACAAATGTAGTACGTTCGGGCAGGCTCGATTCCATTGTGTATTTATGTTCGCCTGCCGTCGGCACCTTTGTGTTGTTCAGAATATCGTTTTCTCAATTAGTGGAAATTATTTGCTAATTTTAAATTAAAAAAAATATAATATTGAGTAGTTAGGGCTATTGCCCCCTCTGCACCCCCACGCTACGCCACTTGCACTACTCTCGAAGCACGAAATCCGTACTTACGACCGTTTTGCCACTATGTATGACCTACAATTCAATTTCGATCGGGACTAGAAATAAGAATGTATGACAACGCAATTTGACAGTTTCTAAAGGGCCCGTTTGACAGTTTCGTACGAGTCCGTCTTTTCGTTGACGGCCTTCCAGGTAGTCCATAGAAAAAAGAAAACGGCCATAACTACACATTTTGTACTTCGAGAGTAACTTCCCTGTTATGTCATAAAATCTTGAAAAAAATTGCAGTTTGTTTTATTTTCTTCAATAACTCTTTTTATTTTATTTTTTTTATTATAAGTCTTTTTATACTAAGCCGATGTGAAATGATGTCAATGTAATTGCTGCTTTGTGTATATCTAATTCTTATTATTTACCTTACTTTACTTATTTAACCGCCTCAGTGGCCGAACGGTTACCATGCCGGACTGCCACGCAGAGGTTCCAGGTTCGATTCCCGGGCCGGGAGAAATAGTTGTATGGCCTACAATTAGTTCTCTCGTGAGTTTGGGTGTAATTTGTGGTCGTCTATGTGAGTGTCCATGACACCCGCGACACAGGGTTTCCCTAGTGCGGGGCTATGTTAAGTGTGTGCGTTATTTATTTATTTATTTAAATATAAACGTTACTAATATTTTGTATTCTCACTTTCTTTTTGTTCTGCTAAATGTGCATGTATGTATATTGTGTAGGATTTTTGTCATATTTTCTACATAAATTAATTACACATTCAAAATCTCTAATATCTAAGTGATGTCAGTGGCTTTAAAATCTCATGTCTCGAAATTCACAAAAACATTCAACGGTCATTCTCGGACTAGTGTCCACTACCTAATTTCCGTGGCCATTTTAATTATTTAAATATTCAAGTATATTACCGTGTAATTATTGAATAATATTTCACTATACAATACTCGAATATTGAATAATAAAAATTACCACGGAAATTAGTTAAATATTTATTTTCGTTATAGTGTTCATTTTGTGACACATATTTAAATTTCGTGTATGTATTTTGTGTATGTACGTATGTATATATTTTTATATAATGATGACTGTTGATTAGAATTGTTGTAAAGGTAACATTATCGGTACAGAATAATAATAATAATTATACAGCGGTATGTTTACTTGCTTATGTGACATAGTAATGTAGTACAAATATGTGTCAGAAATAAACGACACTCAAGCTAGGTTGAGACCTTCTTTTAAGAACATACTCGCTTATTTATGGCTAGTAAAGTTTGATTATGTTAATAACAGTAAATATGTCGAATTACCTTGTGGCCTACGCCGCAGTGCACAATTCTGTTTGGCTGTATATTCCCATATGTCTCAATGTAAGATATCAAGAGGTAAAGCCAGTCGATGGAAAAGCGTCCTTATCGATGTCACATTATTTGTCACACTGTTTCACTGTCTCATTGCAAAGTATTGGTTAATTGTGATTCAAGCTTCTTGAATTTAAAATATAAATATATATTAAAATTGTTGTATGTTGACGACGCGACATATGTGTGTGTGTAAGGATCGTAGCAATGAAAGGCTATGAAGGATATGAATGTAAAATATTGTAATTTAAAATTATAGTACGTAGAGACAAAATATTGTCAGCAAAAACACTTAATTTTAACTCAGAGGCTAGGCACATTTACCATTATCACACATTTATAAAACCTCTAGAAACACGGCAGTGTATCAGCCAACGTTTAGAAAGCGCCAACAACTGACCTGTGTGTACGTCTCCGTATATTCCAAAAACATTCTGTATTTATTGTAATAAAAATAATATCCGTAACAATGGGGGCTGTTCCATTCGGTGGTGTGGGAAAAACAGCAAAACATCTAATTACAAAACAAACAGAATGACATTTCATCGGTAATTAATTATTAAATAGGTAATTTTTCAACTTTCGTCCATCATAGCAAAGCTCAAGTTAAACGGGTCGTTTTGAATCACTTCACGACGACACCCGTCAATTGTTTCGAATTCGGGCTGGCCAATCGGAGCGCAGTTGGCACCGTAATTATTTGGCAGATTAATTTTCAAACGATGAAATTGAATTTCGTCTCTATTTCTGGTTATATACTCGATGCATTTTACGAACAATTTCTAAATATAAAATCTATTACTCAATTTGACATACACAAGTCATTTTCATAACTTATCATTTCAATGTCATGATAAAATTTAAAGCAGTATTGTGAAAGAAAAATAAAAAACTCGTGTGTGATAATTTCAACAGAATCGTCGCTTAACATCAGGTGAAATTGTGGCCAAGTCTCGTCTATTTTTCATTAAAGAAAATACTCGACAAGTTCCAGATTTCGTAATATTTTTTTTCTTTTTAGACATTTCGAGCGATTTACATATGTGCAACTGGTTTCGGGACGATAAGTACTTCTTGTATACTCGTTTGTTTCACACTGGCTAAATGCCTTTGTGGGATCTGGGTGTTATCTGTGAGTGATCAATGAATCGCTAACTAATTAAATATTATAACTATTTCTCTATTATATGTCAATAGGCATCAGTTATTTTTTACGAGTAAAAAATTATTAATACAGCATAAGTCCTTTTAAACGAGTTGTTTAAATAAACTGCATACCAAAAGATTAAGGATAAGGTACTGTAGATTTGCACATAGTCACTGTTGTTGTATATTTATGTGTATCACTCGTTGAAAACGCTACCGTCAGTGAACTAAACTCGCCTTCTCATTTTCGCTTTTTTTTTGGAATTTAGACTTAATTCCAGAACATATAATGATAATTTCCCAAAAATTTACTATTTCTTTTAGTGACGGTATCAATTTCTACGTGCTTTATATTTTGCACTTACTTTCAATATTTTTATATTTTTTGCGGAAATTCCGAAGGTTCTACTTGTTCGTTTTTCTAAACTTGGCCATATTTTGCACCTACATATTTTTATAATATTCATAATTGTACTAGTTTATTCAATTCACTTTATTACCATTGTTGTAAAATGTAAGTATTGCATTATAGTTTAAAGTTACACTTTAAATCGACGTTTTTCACGCTACTCTTGTCTTGAAAATTGACATTGATTTAGACTATACTCTCGTGTTTTGTCGCTTTACGTTTGCGTGACGTCTACAATATATCGTGTACTTATTATATTACGTCTATATATTTATTTTAACCGACTTCAAAAAACGAGAAGGTTATACGATCGGCTGTATGTATGTTTTATGTATATTTACTGATTTTGAAAATTCTTTTTTTGTTTGAAAGGTTGCACTCTCGTGGTAGTTTCATTGTCACCAAGTTAGAATCTGATGAGTGGATCCCATGGAAATCGAGGAAAATCCTCAAATTTTATAGGCATATCAGTGTACTCACCGATTTTTCCATCAATTGTAGACCGATTTTGAAAATTCTATTTGTTTGAAAGAGTAGTGTCGATGTGGTCTCAGGTGCTGATGAAACTGTTCCGGATTCGTTTGGAAGTCGGTTTTTGACTTGACACAATACGTGTAATCAACAAATCACCGTCATCATGACAACCAGAAAAAATAGAATAAAAATCTGCCAAGGAGTCCGTAACAGTCACATTGTCACCAAGAAGTCAGAATCCGATGAGGGACTCTCATGGAAATCGAAAAAAGCCGATAAGCGTACTTTTCAGGTCGGTTTTTTTTTCATTGAAAAGTTACAATTATGTATGACTATGTTAGATATGTTTAAAGTCACTTAAGAACGTTTCATTCTACAAGTGTAATAGAGTATTTGAAACTGCTCTGATCGTAAATGCATACGGCAAAAATAAACGCAGTAAACTTTTAAATAAAAAATATACGCGATCCGAAAAAATTAAAGAAAACTTCAATTCCCATGTGTAAAAATCGAGAAACCTAAGAACTCGATTTTAACTATGTTACATTTTCGTTGTAGTTAAAGAAGCGGAAAATCGCGAACTTTTTTAGAGCAGTAGAGCTCCTTGTGAAAGAGTTGGTCCAGGGAACCACAACACCTTACCTATTTCTGCCGCCAAGCAGTAATGCCAGCTTTACTACGTTTCAGTTTTGTTCCAGTAAAATTACAGGCACATGGGACTTGTCACTTATGTCTCAGGGTGATGGGCGCAATGCCCCTCAGACCTTTGCGATTTAAAGCTCTGAGTGGCACCGCAATTGTTATGGACAGGCGTGTAGCTTATCATCAGGCGCAAGACTTATTCGTCCCGTCACTTCATATTATAAAAAATAATGTTCACCATTTGTACGAGTTACATGAGATTTACTGTGTATTTTTCTGTTTTATTTCTCCTGTTTTTAATATAATAATAAGAATAAGCCGAATACCGAATAATAACCGATTATTCGTTGCAACTTTAGTATGAATATATCGCGTTCGTTGATTTAGATTTACAACTACGTAGCTCATGACGTGAATTGCTAAACCGAAGTTAAGTTGCATTGTCAGGAGAAGAACAATATTATTAACATGTGAACAAATTACCTATTCCTGTTTTAATCACAAACATGCGATAGAATAAACGCTAGAAGCAACTTGTATATAATGATAACGGCATTTCGACACCTCGGACTCCCACGGTACTCCAAACCTGCCTAATTCCGAAGCAAACAAATCGCATCCAGAATGGCGCCTAACTGTGCTCTACTCCCACACGATGTGGCCGGCTACTACGGTGTACATGTCAAGAGACATTGGTCAGAAGATTGTATGGTGTAACGTAGGAAAAACGACGAGCATTGGTGCGTACGTATTGTTATAGGATTTAAAAACAATGTGGATGAAAGCACAATGATGTTTACGTAAAAGAGGGTTAAGTTATAAATATAGAGCAATTGAAATGTGCCAAAAAAATGCTTTTCATTAACTTTAAAAATGACATGAAAAGTCAAATGTGAAAACGGACCTAAAATAACATTAGAAATCAGGAATGCAGTGGGTGTTCTTTGATGTTTAAATGACGTCGCCAATTTGTATACAATAAATCCAAAACGTTGCTCCAAGTTTTATTTAAATTTGAGGTAAAATTTTAACACCGCGATTCAGAGTTTAGATAACATTGATCAATGCCATCTAATGATTCCTAGGGAACTATGTGAACAAAATGGCTTAGACAAACCTATTATATAAAAGGAGTAAAAAAGATAATACTTATTTCTGACATCACAACCATAATCACGCCTTAACACACACACTGATCGTTTTTCTAAAAATGGAAGATTGATTTTATGATAATAAATGACAGATAATCTATTAAAAGTAACAAACATTAATAAAATGCCACCCAGTATGGGTTAGTATTAAAGTGCCTGCAAAATATCAATGTGTTGTATAAATTTATACATGTTTTATAAATTCAGATTATGTTATTTATTTATGATTGAAAAAATTGACAATGAACGTTGACCGGACGGTATTTGCGTTAGTAACAATACGAAAAGTCGAATTCAGCGCGAATTGACTTAATTTGCAATTTTTACGAAATAAAGATTTAATTTAATATATTTTGGGGTAATTACAATAATATATACGGAATAATTACATTAATATAAATACGAGTATTGAAATCCATTAACAAATTTCCTTAAAAATTTCGAAAATAAAATACTTAACAAAAGCAAGGAGAAATTTACAGAAAACATCGGTAATAGCAAGAGAAAACTTTAAGTTAATAAGCTTAACTTTATTGATTATTCTTATTTTATACCATATAAATTAACACCAGATTATGGCTTTCTATATCTTGTTAATTGTGTGAAATTTTGTTTATATATGTAAAAATAAATTAAACAAAATCAAATTCAGAATGATCTAATATTATAATGAAGATTTTATTTACTTTGTAAGTTGTGCAACTTACGACTTACATTTTATAACTTACATTATTTATGAATTCTTACAAAACATATTGGTTAGGTCGAATTCATTGAATCTTGCGTATGAGATTTACAAAGTGAATTTGAATTTTAAATACAAACAATACTGCATCATAGTTATTTCTCTCCTGACTAAGTGTTATATTTTTTTTATAAGTGACGGGACCAACATGTCGTACGCCTGGTGGTAAGCGACACGCCTGTACATAACAGTTGCAGTACCACTCAGAGCTTTAAATGACAAAGATCTGAGGGACACTAGCACTACGCCCGACACCCTGAGGCTCAAGTTGAGAAGTCCCATGTGTCTGTAATTTCACCAACACCCTTACCCTTCGAAATCAGAACACAGTATGCTCACATTCCTGCTTGGCGGCAAAAATAAGTTAGGTGGCAGTACTTCCGTGGACGAACTCTTTCACAAGGAGCTTTACTAACTCACCTAAAACTTGTATTAGGTAATTTTTTTTCAGGGTGGCATATGGTTTAGCATTTTCTTGTGTCAATTTCCTTCTATCAATTATTTTCGTATGGACGTATAGCTGGAAAGGTAAAACGTCTCCTATCGCGTATCTTTCCAGTGTCGATATGTAAATATTATGTGTAGATTGTAGAAGAATGTAGGGTTTTGAAAACAAAATAAGATTGTAACGTCCTCCAGAGTTGCAACCAAAATGTCCGATATACAAGTTAGTGAGGAGATTCCTACTTCAATTCTTTACACTTCTCTTTAATACCGACCAACCACTTGACACGGTTAACACGGTTAACGAACTAACGATGGTTCTTTACACATCTCACCAGTCTTTGTAGACGCTATTGCGTCGCAATTCTTTTCGTTTTCCACTTATATTTACCTAAATTCCTATCAATCTATATGCGTTACGCGTTTTTGCAGAGAAAACTTTACGAGATTTGTGGGCTGTTTTAGAATTCTTGGTAGGACCAAAGTTACATCAATGTCTTTCTGAATAGGGCCTATATCAAAACTACCTAATTCGTCACGAACAGGATTTAAAAGAAACTTCGCAAAACCGACAAATCGTATATTGGCCCAATGTCATCACAAAATGTATACATTTTGACCAATGAAATACTCGGTATTGAATTTCGCACATTCAGATTTTTTTTTATAATACTAAGTGACGGGACGAACAAGTCGTGCGTCTGGTGGTAAGCGACACACTTATTCACAACAGTTGCAGTGCCGATCAGAGCTTGAAATAGCAACCATCTAAGTGTCACTACAACTGCGCCGGTCATCCTGATACATAAGTTTACAAGACCCATGTGCCTGTAATTTCACCAGAACCCTTACTCCACAAAAACGGAACACAGTAATAATCATAAGGAGGTCAACTCTTACTGTAAACATCTGAATGGATGTTTGAAAGGAAGCCGATGTAGCCGGTATGCGTCAAATCCTTTGTCAAATATTTTGTTCAGTACCTATCACTGAGTTGTAGAATGTAACTTCTTTGGCAAATCAGTTGAAATTTACGTTATATGGTTATATGGACACATCGACACTTCCTCCTATATAAAGAAACACAAAATACATAGGTACAATTTTGAACATCGAATTGTCAACGTCAAAAGACACTGAATTGTTTGGTGAACGCTTTAACGTATGTTTGTTTATCTTTGAATGCGTGTAGTATTGACACTGCGTAATTTTTATATTGATAATAAATATCATAATGTTTGTGCTACGGTTTTCAGTGTTACAATAAGCGATATAGCCGCGAGGTAACAACGCGTCTCAATTCACGTCAATGGCAATTCTTAATGTCCCCTTAACCACGAATAACTTAAGTTGCATTACTGACGGAAAAAAGTTATTGACGTAGTTGATTGTGAATATTATCTATTCTGATGTACATAAATAATCATTTTCGTCATAATTGTAAGTTACGTAGGTTAGTGTGGTAAGCAGCGACGGTAATATACAAGTAACCGAGCTAGGATAAGCACAATGCTTTAGTATTATAGAAAGTTAATATCCTGTACCTATATGGCCCTGGTCTGTAGTTTTGGTTATTTATTTCAAAAATATAAATATTAAAATATTTTTTTCTATATTTTCACGCTTTTACTATCATGAGATTCATTTTGTTTTGTATGAAATTACTTCACTAATTTGTTATAATTCATTGTAATTATTAATTTATTATACAAAGAGGATATTCAACATTGAGATAGGTTAACAAATCATTATAATGAAACTATTTTTCCGGATTTAAATCGCTTATATTTGTTTTTTTTCAAACAAACCAACGTTTCGGGCCCTTTACATCTCCCTTGGTCACGGTTGACTCTGGTGGGACCTGTAAAGGGCCCAAAACGTTGGCTTGTTTGAAAAAACAAACATCCGCGATTTAAGTCCGGAAAAATAGCTTCATTTCCTATCTGTAACAATCGCGAAAACCTAAGAACTCAATAAATCATTTTAAGTACTCGTATACCATAATAATTGAATACAACTTAAAAATGAAAATAATTTGTTGGATACATTTTTTAAACAAGTTTAGGCAGAAAACCTTTTAAAAATTTTGACCCCAACCCCATCTCTACTTCTTCCATGTACAATCAACAGCACATCAAGCTATATACTTTTGTTCGAATAAAGCCTCCAGTGCAACGAAACTAGATCCGTGTATGTGTAGCTTGACATGCTGCCATCTGTACCTAAATCTCACCTAATAGTTGGATAAATATAGCCATAGTAAAATCTATCTAACACACCCAAAAATAATACATTCTCCTCCAATAACCACAACGTTATCGAACTGCCTATTCGCATTTCCACACCATGGATTTGACACCGAAGGGTATAAATGACTGTTTCACGCCGCCCCTCCCCACTCTGAACTTGTGACCCTACAAGAGGGGAAGACTAAATTGATGAATCGTTAGCGAAGGCACAACACTTGCCAACATTTGAGTCCCCGATAAATTATTTTGATACTTTGAATTTCAAATGAAAAATCGTGTTAAAATATATAATGAATAGGACTTAGATATGTAAAACACTGCTCAGGTTATAAATAATTATTTTACCAGTTTAAACAAGGGAGAAATGACAGGCACATTTAATTTGTCAACTTGTGTCTCAGGGTGACGGACGCAGTGGTAGTGCCCTCAAATCATTGCGATTTAAAACTCTGAGCGTCACTACAATTGTTAGGGACAGGTTTGTCACTTACCATCTGGCGCGTGATTTGTTCGTCCAGTCACTTGGTATCATAAAAAAAAGATTTATATTGAAAACAATATCACCGTTTTGCTGAAGTTATTATTAGAAAAAAGAAATATGTTGTGACAATATGTCAATTGTCATCATCTTATTTAAGAGCCAGACGCTTCATAGCCAGTTCTTTGTCCTCTCTATAGCTGTTCACTTTGGTCTTCTTTTTTATTTGTTCGCCATACGCCATTCTTGGAGAGGAAAACCTCTCTTTCTTTTCCCTTCTATTCTCCTCTCAATTATCACTCTTGTGAGAATTCGTTATTACACAACAAATGTCCAAACATTTTCCCCCTTCTCCTCTCTATTGCATTCAAAAGACTTCTCTCCTCCCCAACCCTTTCCAAAACTTCCTCATTTGATCTTTTTTCAATTCATTTTATTTTTTCCATTCGTCTTCAGCACCACATTCATAAACATATTCGTTACTCAATGTGGAAACGTTTTGTTATATAGGTATTTGTTTTTTAAATTAATCGTTTTTGAAGGCGTAATTGAAAATTAATGGACCGCTATGTGTCGTAACAGAAAATCAAAAGTTAAGACGTTGAACTGGTGCAGTTGGCAATTACTCCTTGGACAAGATCCTAGCTCTTAAATAAGAAGTGTTATGACACCCGAAGGTTATACAACCCCAGGACCTGCTCGTCTCTACGAGTGGCGATCGACCCCGCCGAAAGAGGCCGATGCCTCGAACGTCCCCCTCAAACCCAGTGACGCGGGTTTGAGACGACTACGGCGAACGCAAAAGCAACCAGCAATTCAAAGTAAAATAAGCGCCTAAAGCCCAACCTAAAACGAAGACGAGTAATCTAAAAGACTAATGTCCAGTTGCACTAAACTTAAATAGATTATTAAACCAATGCTTGCAATGTAAAAGATACTCTTAATACATTGTGTTAAGAGTGCCTTATCAATTAAAGCATGGTTTAAGACGTACTTAACTTTAGTACAAGGTGACATAAAAGTCGAGACTAAAATCGAGAAAAGTAAAGGAATTTAAACATTCGTAATATCGTCGATTGCACCTTTTTGTAATTACACGTGACAAAAACATCGATTTCGTTATCTTAAAGCGTATCGCCTTATGGTTACAATGATATCGAAAAGACAATATTTATATATTGGCGTTATCTAGATTATTGGCACACGGAAACCAGATAAAATTCCAACTTACCTTGAATATACAATAATATTTATTAAGTTACACATGCAAACGAAACGTATTTTAATGGCTTTTCTAATGTCCGAATTTCAATAGTTCACGATTTATGTAACTAGTCATATGGAAGTTCAGACGAAACATATTCTTAATACATGTATAGTAATAATTCGTTCTCAAAAAGATTTTCTGTTTAGTTGGACGCCTAATGCGAAACGCACAACGTCTAATTTGCTCTTAATGCATAAATATAAAAGTTTATCTGACCGATCCAAGCCAATTTCGCCTTTAAAAGTGTGGTGACTGTGACTTCCTTAGGTGCTAATGACTGGAGTGTGCACTTATCAGACTAAAGTACCTTAACAGTATGACATTATAGTTGAAATTTCAAGTGTAATGATCGCCTTTACAAAAACGAAGCTGCGGTATGCCTAGGGATACCGAGCCGAAAGCATCCGGAATACTTCAGCAGGCTTTCGAAGGTTATTCACCCAAAATCTCCTCCTTCTCGGAATGTGATTCTCTTCTTCAGATTTTAAAATATACAACTGGTAATGAAATGAACCAGCTCGCAACGTTACGACTGATCTAAAGAGTAGCTAGGCGCGAATACGATTTCGCGACTATATGCTTCGGTACGCCTAAGGATACCGCGGCATAATTGACGTCATTGTATGCTTGCACATTCGAATGCTGAAGGACTTTTTGCCATGCCGTATCGCCAACGGGCGCCGGGACTTATTTGTAGTTCGAGCTAGACCGTAATGGTATACATACAAAGAACTTTTTTACCCATTTCTGGCATTAATCGTGTAGACGTTTCCGACACAATTCCATACTAAAACCTAGTCAGCCCTCTTTTGCTTATCTCTCTGTCAAATAAAGACTGTCTATCAAGAAACAATGCTAACGAATCTTACTAAAACGGGCCAGTAGTATTGAATAAATCAGGAACTGAAACGAGCAACTAATCTGTTACGCAGTTTCGAAAGAGAGCGCAATAAAGTAAAGGCGCTCGCAACGGTTAATCCGTGCGGCCGACTAGAAATCTAGAAATCCGATCTAGTCTGGAACACGTCTCGGCCTAGATACACGGAGATCCCCGTAAACATTCTCAATTGTTTACGGCTTGTGCGGGCATGGCAAGTGTTATCGAATTCATCTTGGATTTTGTTAATTTTCAAACGCATGCCTTCCTTTTTTATTACATTTGGCATCTTTTGCATCATATTCTAAACCAGCCACGTTGCCAAAATATTTACCGTACGAATTTAATGATTGTGTCTCGTGTTCACGACATTCTTAAAATCTCTGCAGTAATATTGTTTTGGTCCCAATCTTCCCAAGGTTTTCAGTAAGAAATCGTCATTATGAGCATGGCATCGTCCACAATCCAATTACTTACAATCATAATAAAGACTGAAGCTCGTACAAATTGACAGAAGCGCCGTAAGGCAAACCAGCCGTAGTCTTGTGATATTATTTAAGAACATCTTAATTGCCACTGCACATAAATTTTAAATATTTGTTCGCAAACTGTTCAACATTTTGAGATCTGAATTCAGATAGAAATATAAGTGTTTTAATTGAAGCGCCGACTATTTCTGAAGTTTTTTGACTTTAGTGTTGTGTTCACTCGGTAGATACTTAACTACAAAATTATGTATCTTTGCAATCCTATTCATTTGCTAGTGGAGAGGATGTCATATCTTCAAACTGCAAGAGATATTTTATAAAGAAATATTTTCGATGTAGTGAGCTTGTATTTATGAGTATGGTTGCAGAAATTTATTAACCCAGCAGTTTCGATGCAAATCTACAGTGGACGTGATAAATGGAGTTTTTTGGCATATAATGCTCGAAAAATTTATTTTAGTTCACAAAATGTATCAAATTTACTAGAGGCAAAATATAATATAATATATACATATTACTATAAATCTAAAAAGTAACATGTTGAAATTCCAGGTGACCCACAAGACATCGGGAAAAGTGATGGTGCTGAAGATGAACCAGCAAAGGGCGAACCGGCCCAACATGCTCCGTGAGGTACAGCTCATGAATAAGCTCAAGCATCCTAATATACTTGGGTAAGTTTGTTCGAAATAACGTACGTTGAATATGTTTTTACAATTCGGTTTGAAAACACAAAGAAACTACGAATGGGTACTGTTGCAGGAATGACAATACAAAGCCAACAAAATTTGAAGGAGCACTTAGAACATCAACAAGTTCAAAATGACGTAATTTATGCTACTTCGACATAATGTGTAAGGAATGAAAGACACTAATTTTTAACATAAACAATTTTCGCTTAGCATGCGCCGAATTTGTTAAGCCA